>NC_067141.1:24234663-24487163 GCF_903995435.1 Acomys russatus
AATTTCCCAGTGAAATCACGTTTCTAGAGGTCTCTTTTTCTTATAAAACTGAGTTTTTAAACTAGGAGTTAAATTTCTTAATAGGTATAGGGGATTATCCAGATTATTCATTCACATTGAACACATTCAATTCTTGATGAATTGTCGTACTTCATTCTTTCGATGAAATATACATGTGTGAAGCTGATTATAGTGTTCTGCCATAGCCTCTGCCTGTGTGGTTTGTGGTGATGCCTCCTGCGTTGTTTCTGGGATGGGTTATCTGTACGGTCTGTGCTGATGCCTCCACATTCTATCTCTGGGTATAGCATTATAACTGATTTGTACACAGTGTATATTGCTCAAGTCAGGGTGATTAACACTTCCACCTTTTCATGTGATTGTTTCCATATATAGAGCGCCTTCAACACTTTCTCTAGTTATTTTGAAACGTGATTAATTATAAGATGTGATTGTCTTATTGTGTCCTATACCTCTAGGATTGCTTCTCTCCCATGCTGTGTTTTGATATCCATTATCCATCCTCTCATTGCCCGCTTTCTCCCCTCCATGTCCTAGACTCTTGATACCCCCATTCTGGTGTGTGCTAGAATAAAGTTCCACAAACAGGACTGTGTCTTTCTGTGCCTGGCTTATTTCTCCCCCATATAATGGCCTTCGCTTCCACCTGGGTTGCCTACATGTTTTCAAAATTTTCATTTCTACTTTTCAGGCTTCTTGAGATAGGAATGTAGAATGTGAGATTCCTATTAATTTGTAATATATACATTGATCACTGTGGATTCCCATGAGCAATTGAAAAGAATGTGATGTGTTGTTGTTGGGTGGGAAGAAGAATTGCCTCTCCCCTGTCAGCCTGTTAGTTTTCCATGCTCTTTGCTGCTCTTGCTTGTGCATATATACCAGAATTGCAGTCTCCTATGTTAATTATCATTTTAATAATTATATAATATTATTTTTTCATGAAGTATTCTCTACCTATTATTGTCACAGCCATCTTGATTGTCTTGTACTTATGTTGCTAATGTATCTGTTGTCATTCTATTTTCCACCTGCCTGTGGCACTATATTGGAAGTAAATTTTTGTTCTTATATAATTATGTTGTTTAAAAATCTGCTCTAGCTGTTAGTTGGCATAATTTTGACCATTTTCATTTACATTGAGTAGAATTACTGTGTGCAAGGGCTTGTGTTGGTTCTTTGGGTTTCTTTTTTTTTTTTTTTTAAGATTTATTTACTTTATTTATTGCATATGAGTGCTTTACAGAAGAGGGCAGCAGATCTCATTATAGGTGGTTGTAAGCCACCATGTGGTTGCTGGGAATTGAACTCAGGACCTCTGGAAGAGTAGGTGGTGCTCTTAACCACTGAGCCATCTCTCCAGCCCCCTCTTTGGGTTTTTTGTTTGTTTGTTTGTTTTCTTTTCCTTCCTTTTTGTGAGTTACGTGAGTTTTTACATGGAGTCTCATTTTGGCTTATCTGAATTAAGTAGTATTTTTCAGTTCATCTGTTGCCTTACCAATTTGCTTTCGTCTGTTGCTGTTGGCACTGTATACACACAGTCAAGACGGTTCCCCATAGACATGGCCACAGACCAATCTTTGACCTGGGCAGCCCTTCAGCGGACACTAGTTTAGCAGGTGACTCTAGGCTGTGTCAAGTTGAAAGTCAAAGCTGATTAAGCAGGTGGGCTCCGGAGAGTGACTGAGTCATCGGACTTATACCGCCCAGCCGTCTCACTGGCTCTATCTACTTTGGCCATCTTGACAACAGATCCAATGGCTCCATATGAGCACTCTGTCTTGTTCTCCTACACAGAGCATTTGGCAGTCCCCGTGCCGCCTTCGTTTGATGCCATGGGTCTTGATGAGAAGTTCAGCAATTCTTTCATGGCCCGTGCCTTATGTTTAAGACATTGTTCTTCTCAATTGGTTTTCTAGATTTTCCCCATGACATTAGTTTTTACACATTTAGCAATGATGCAACTCGATTTGAAGTTTTGTGGGCTTATCTTTTCCTTCTTCTCCTCCCTCCTTCTCTTCTTCTGCCCTCCTCCTTCCTTTTCACTTTTGAAACAAGATCCAGTGTAGCCCAGGCTAGCCTAGAGCACACTATATGGTCAAGGCTGGCCGATCTTCCTGCCTTCAACTCCGCAGTGCTGGGATTTTTTACATGTGCACTGCTACCCTCAGCTAGCTTTTGTTTTATAATGCTGCCTCCACAGGCAAGGTGGGCATTAGCCCTGCCTCAGGTCCTCAGGCAGAGTTAGCATCTATGGCCTCTATGGATCCCAACCCGTCTCTCCTGGAAGGTGCGGGGGTTCTGGCCCTTTTTTACCGCTTCTACTGATATTGTTGGTGGAGTAGCCTTGTTGTCCCTGGACAGTGGTGGCAGCACTGCCTCCACCTATCTTCCTCCTCTCTTTTAAAGTGGGTGCTGGGAGTTGACCTGGGTCATTTGGAAGAAGCAGCCCAGAGCCCAGGGAAGGGCTGTACTGTGGCTGCCTGGTAACTGGAGGCCCAGGCTGCCTGAGATGGCCAACCCAATACTAGAGGGGAGAAGAGGATCCTTAATGCCCGTGGTTGCATCTCACTACCCACCTCCCTGCCTGGCACGCGGGTACACACACACACACACACACACACACACACACACACACACACACACGGTATAAATCCAAGATCTCACTTGGACTTGCTGATGGGACAGGTAGGGACCTTGGTTCTGAGTGTCTGGCCAGAGATGCAAAAATGTCCTTTGACTGAAGAGAGAGGCCATTGGTTGTGGGATTTCCCCTGTCCCATTGGGGCTTCTGGCTTGTTCGGCATGCCTTTGTGACTCTGAGACAGAGTGTTGATGACCAAAGCACAGAACACAAGAAATCACTCCATCAGAGTCTAACTTACTGGACTGTGAGCTTATCTGGTTTACTAACAGGTGCATGTGTGAGGGGGTTACTCTCAGAAGATGCATGAGGGTTCCTCACAGGAGCCGTGGGTGAGAGTTATAGGGTGGAACATGGACAACTTAAAAGGCAGCTGCATCACCAGGAAGCCCCACATCCAGCATACTGATGACTCCTGAAAACTGCATCCCAGGGGCTCCCTGCACAGCTTGCAGGCAGCTCCACTGAAGAGTCCCCTCTCCCCAGCATCTGTCACTGTTCATACAGACTTGGTCAGGGCCTTTGGGAGTCTTTTTTTTTTTTTTTTTAAGATTTACTTATTGTTTGTTTATTTGTTTATTATATGTGCATTGGTGTTTTGCCTGTATGTACACCTATGTGAGGGTGGTAGATCCCTGAAACTGGAGTTACAGACAGCTGTATTCTGCCATGTTGGTTCTGGGAATTGAACCCAGGTCCTCTGGAAGAGCAGCCAGTGCTCCTAACCACTGAGCCATCTCTCCAACTCTCCCCCTCCCACCCCCATGAGTCTTTTAACTTCCTCAGTTTTAATTTTCTTAGTCATGGCGACCTTGGGTCCTTCTTCCCTCCCTAAGGAAATAGCGACACAACAACCTGTGTGGGGGATGATGAGGCAAAAGTGCCCAGGGCACTCACAGGTGTCCCCATTAGCCCACCTGTGGCCTGCTCCCAGTATCCTCTTTTGCTTGCATCTGGCATCCGGGCCCAGCTGCACTGGGGAAGGGAACCAGCAGAACTTACTCCATTTGTCAAAAGAAAAAAAGTCTAACTGTTGGTTTTCAAGCTCAGTCTGTGGGAAGTTGGACCCTGTGCCCTTTGCAGTCACACCTGACAGTGCCCTGGCTTCTGTCTTCACAGGTCTAGAAGCTTCTCCACTCTTCTTCCTGTCTTGGCCATCCAGCGTGCAGGCTGTGGCTGCTGTAGGGAGCTTTCCTGTGCTGACACCTCTGGTGAGTGAGAACCTGGTCCTCTTGTCCTATAACCGGGAAAGTGCCAATGTTGCCCAAGATAAAACTGTAAACCTGAGCAAAACATTGCTAGTTTCTGTGGTTGGTGTGTGTGTGTGTGCGCGCACACACATCTGTACATGCACATATGTTTGGTGTTGGGCACCTTCCTCCGTTATTTTCCAGCATACATTTTGAGACAGGCCCTCTCACTAAGCCTGGAGTACGGGCTGCCTTTCTCTGCCCTTCATCACTGGTGTTGCAGATGTGTGCAGCTGTGCACAGCTTTACACATGGGTGCTGGGGATCTGAACTTGGGTCCTCAAGTTTGGACAGCAGGCCCTTTATCTTCTGAGCCAGCTCCCCAGCCCCAACTATATGGCTTTCAAATGTCTCCATAAGAGATGATCATGTATATTTCATTTTCCTGAAGCTTTCTGGGTAATCTCGAGTCATGTTGTCTACCTGTGGGTGTCTCAAAACTTGCCAGTGCTTCATCAACCATCAGCCCAGAGGGTCCTCCATGCTTGGGATGGTCTTTTCAGGAGGGAGAAAAGGGTCCTAAAGTAGATGTGGAAAGGTGGAGCTGGCAGTGCCTCTGACTCTTGGAGAAGAGGTAGGAGACCCAGTGTCTGTTTCCATTCAGGGGCCGACTGTGTCTCCAGGACCTGTGCCTGCCCACCGCCTTTTCTAGAAATGAAATTTTAGTCTGTTGATTGTGGTAAAATACACACAACACAAGCTTCCCACTGTGCCAGTTTTCACTGGATGGTTTCGTGGCTTTTACTCTGTCATGTGGTCATTACTAGTGGCTTCCCAGAAGGAAGCTCCGCCCCCATCGAACACTCATTCCCCTGACCCCTGGCTTTCTGTGTATATGAATTGACTGGGGATTGACGCAAGTGGCATCAACTCAGACTAGGGCGTGATGTCTGCTTGGTGTTGTAGTGTGTGCCTGGACTTCACTTCTTAAAGGGGGCTATATTGCATCTGGGGAGGCATGTTGTATTGTATGGCTATTTTCCTTTCTTGTGGCAGATGCTTCACAGTGGGGCCTGTGGGACCCTGTTTAATCTCCAAGGAGCTGTGTGATGATTGTCATCCTAGTTGATATGCAGAGCTGTCCCACCATGGTTCAGAAGGATTGCATGTGACCATCATCAACAGTTCTGTGGTATCTGTGCTGTGGGAGATCAACCCCGCCTCTTTATTTTCTTCATTAATTAATTTATTTAATCTCCTTCCTCTCCTCCAAGTTCCACCCTTCTACCCCCCTCCTCCCATTCCCACTTCCCTTCTCCTCAGAGAAAAGGAAAACCCCCATGGGCAGCAAGTCACCCTGGCATATCAAGTCATAGCAAGACTAAGTGCATCCTCTCTCACTGAGGATAGACAAGGCAGCCCAGCTAGGGGAAAGGGATCCAGTGATAGGCAACAGAGTCAGAGATAGCCCCTACTCCAATTGTGAGGGGACCCACATTATAATGACCAAGCTGCTCATCTGCTATGTATGTGTAGGGGGTCTAGGTCCAACCCATGCATGCTCTTTAATGGGCCCAGGTTAGTTTACTTTACTCTGTAGGGGTGTGTGTGTATGTGTGTGTGTATGTGTGTGTGTGTATGTGCGCGCGCGCGTGCGCGTAGGCGCTTGATCCCTCCAGCTCCCTCAATCCTTCCTCCCAACTCTTATACAAGACTCCCCGAGCTCTGCCTATTGTTTGGCTGTGGGTCTCTGCATCTGTTTCCATCCGTTGCTGGACAAAGCTTCTCAAAAGACAGTTAAGTGAGGCTCCTGTCTGCAAGCATAGCTGAGTATCACTAATAGTGTCAAGGATTGGTTCTCTCCCCAGGGGTGGGTTTCAAGTTGGGCCACTCATTGGTTGGCCATTCCTTCGATCTCTGCTCAATTTTTATCCATACACTTCTTGCAGGCTAGAGAGATTTTAGGTAGAAGGTTTTGTGGGTGGGTTGGTATTCCCCTCCCTCACTGGAAGTCCCACCTGGCTACAGGAGGTGGTGACTTCAGGCTCCATATTCCCCTGCTGCTAAGAGTCTCAGCTAGGGTCACCCCCATAGACTCCTGAGATCCCAACCCCAACCCCTGTCCCAGATATGCCCCCTAACTGATTTCTATTCTCTCTCCCAGTCCTCTTGCGCCCCGCTGCCCTTCCCATACCTGATCTCACCCCTGTTCCCCTTCTCATCCCCTCTCCCACCCAGTTTCCTCTCGACATCTGCTTCAGTTGTCTGTTTTATCTCCCCATCTGTGAGATTCAAGCATCCTCCCTTGGGCTCTCCTTATTACTTAGCTTCTCTGGGTCTGTGGATTGTAACATGGCTATCCTGTACTTTCTGGCTAATATCCACTTACAAGTGAATCTATACCCTGCATGTCTTTCTGGGTCTGGGTTATCTCACACAAGATGATATTTTCTAGGGGGTCTGCTCAAATTACTGTACCAACCAAGGACAATACATGCAGTAAACATTGAACCCCTACTCATATCTAGTCAGCGGACAGGACATTCTCCACAGTTGTGTGGAGAGCGGGTACTGACTCGGACATGAACTCTGGTGCCCCGTATTTGACCACTTCCCCTTGGTGGGGAGGCCTGGTGGCACCCAGAGGAAGGGGAAGCAGACTACCAAGAAGAGACTTAATAGGCTGTGAACATATGGTAGGGGAGGATGTCCCCTTCTGTCGCAGACCTAGGGGAAGGGAATAGGGTGAAAGAGGGAGGGCGGGAGGAATGGGAGGATACAAGTGAGGGGATAACAATTGAGATGTAATCTGAATAAATTAATTAAATAAAAAAGATGATATTTTCTAGTTCTCTCCATTTCTGCATGTGGAAGAGTACAAATAGATCCATATCGATCACCCTGCACAAAACTCAAGTCCAAGGGGATCAAAGAGCTCAGTATAAAGCTGGAATACACTGAATCTGATAGAAGAGAAAGTAGGGAATAGCCTTGAATGTGAGAGGCCTCATGAAGCCAAGGCAGAGCCTGGAGAGATGCAGCCATGGAAGCTTGTTTTGTAAGCCCAGTGACCTGAGTTTGGTCCTTAGAACCCACATACATCTGGAAAGGCCCCTATCAAGCAGGTTTATGACCTCTACATGTTTGTCATGGCACATGTGTCCATACATACATCGTACATGATGATGATGATGATGATAAAGATACAGCCAAGACACTTAGGGATGCCTGAGGCCACAGGAACCGAGGGATGTAGGGGACTCTACTCTAGAGTTTGAGGGGACTAGGGGAGTATAGTATTGCTCACATGGATCCAGATGAGGCACCAGAGCTCTGACACTGGCTTCTAAGAGCAAATCCTTGCTGTTTAAGGCCAGGCTTTGGTACTTTGTGGAGTGGTTGTAGGAGAGCCACACAGGACTATGGTAGGGAAGCAGGCTACTTTTCAAGCGTTTGGCTTTCACTCAGCAAGAAGACAGGTGTGAGCATCTGGTGCTAAGGGCTCAGGTTCCCTTGGCAGCACACTGGTTACTGTGGGAACGCCTGATGGTGGTTTCCAAGGAGGGCAGTAAGGTTGACAGGCAATGTTGTCCTGTGATCTTTGGGAGTACTGAGGCTGTGGGAGGATTAGCTTTTGTGAACAACGTGCATGAGTTGGGAAATAAGTTCCCAGGGCTTCCTGCTGGGTGCCACTAAAGGGACACTGAGCACTCCTTGTCCTCTGGATAGGAGAATAGATATATGGCTTGTCTCCAAGTGGAGGCTGCCACCTCATCTCCCACGGGAATGTTTAGGGTGGGGCTGGGAAGATGGCTCAGTGGGTAAGAGAGCTCACTCTTCAGGATGAGGACCCATAAACAAAACCCCACAAAGTTGCATGTGCCTGTAACCCCAGCACTGGGGATGGAGACAGGGAGATCTTAGAGGTGGCTGGTCAGCCAGCCCAGCTGCAGTCAGGGGTGGCCTCCGAGTGGGTGAAAGGACCTGGCTTGAGGTAAGAAGTTGGAGCTATAGGAAGATATTTGATGTCCAGCTGTGACTTCCGGAGCACACACTGGAGCACTGTACATGTGTGCGCGCACGTGCCCTCACAATGCCCAGAGTATTTGCTGTGTACTATGGCCTGAAGTGCATGACACGAGGCATGTCAGACCCTCCATATGAGAGACTCCCAGAGATTGTTGCAGGGGCCAAAGGTGAGACAGGAAGGTGGGCAAGAAGACACCAGGACGTTACCTACCCTAGGAACTGTGGGCCACTTTTGGCTGTCACTTTGTGCGTGGCTTTCAGGGAGTCTCTAGATCTCTCTGGCCCCTAGCCTTCTACCTGTACAATAGTGGCTTCATTTTTTTCCCCCTCATGGAATAAATACAGCCAGAGACGCTGTCAGCAGCTTGGGCTTTGTAAATGGCAGCTTTGAGAAAGCGTGTCTCCTTAAACCTGGAATGTCACAGCAGGGATCAGGCTCAAATTCATGTGAAAGTGGGCAACAGTGATGGAAGGTGTGCAGGGCGGGACCAATGCAGGTGATGTATAGCCTGCGGTATGCATTGAGCCCTTGACTATGGGAGCCTGTGCAGGTAAAGTGGGGTTTAGAGCCAGCTCCTCAGGGGCCCTGCCCTAGCAGAGGCATATCACAGATGGAGGGGATCCAATAGCAAAGGTGGCCTGGATTTCAGAACTTTTACAGACAGTCTGTTATGGGGTACAGGAGAGTTGTGAATAGCTGCCGTGCCATTGGACCAGAAGATGCCACTGGAGCAGGTTGGGTCATTGTAGAAGGCGAGATGCCCATATGGACAGCACACCTCACCAGGTAGGATTCTGTTCATGTGAGCTATGCATGATGGCCAGCCACACTGTCTAGGACAAGCAAAGACACAGCCAAAGACACAGGCATCCATACTGCTGTGAATGCAATCGCTAACATTGGGATTCCGGAAGACAACAGAAGGCTAAATGGGAGTCCTGTGGTTAGGAAAATGGGGCTTCACTTTAGACATGCCCCTATTCCTAATGGGTAAGGGTACAGCTTTATCTTTTAGGGCTATTTTCTTAGCAATTTACAAATGGATATAAAATTTCACATAAAACTTAACACTCGCTGTCCCCTTCAGCGGCAGTCCAGATAAGAGGATGGGATGAAGGAAACTTTGCTGCTTACCATCACTCTCAACGGCATGTTCACCTGCCAGTCGCCGCAGCGTTCCTTCACCAGTACTAGGACCAGCCTCGTCAGACTTCTGCTGTAATGTAGACAGAGTCCCAGCAGCCCTCTAGGAATCCTCCAGGCCTTTAACATCCAGCCTGACTGAGCAGCTGCCAAGTTCTACATCACGCTGGGTGAGCCAGCCATAGTTGAACTACCCAGACCATATCGTGCAAACCAATACAACGTATCCTCTTTTAAAATGTGCATGTCCTATTGGTACTTTTCCTCTAGAGTGCTGTCTAACACATTTACCACTGGCTGTAAAGTGTCAAAGTCAGTGGTTCTTAGCTATGCTGTACAATCATAGCACTGTCCATTCTTTTTTGTTTGTTTTTTGTTTTGTTTTGTTTTTGTTTGTTTGTTTTTTGAGACAGGATTTCTCTGTGTAGCCTTGGTTGTCCTGGACTCACTTTGTAGACCAGGCTGGTCTCGAACTCACAGCGATCCACTTGCCTCTGTCTCCTGAGTGCTGGGATTAAAGGCATGCGCCACTACGCCCAGCTCACTGTCTATTCTAGAACATTCTTACCTCCCCAACAAAGAAACTCCCAGTTCAACAGCAGTCACTCTTACCTCCCCCTGGCTCTGAGTAACTGCCAGCTGCTTCTGGACACTGTATAGCAATGGTTAGGTAAAATATGGCCTTTTGCTCTGTGTGATTTCACTTGACATCGTGTCCTTAAGGCTCGTCCACACTGTAGCCTGTCTCGGTGCCTTGTTCTTTTTCATGGCTGGATAATAATCCATTGCCTGGGTATGTGTAGGTTGATGCTACATCTTGGTGATTGCCAGTGAGGTGGCAATGACATGGTGGATTGCAGGTAGACAAAGACCTTTTTGTTCATGGGTTTGGAGTGAGGAGGAGAAACTACCACTGTCATAGGTGTGGCCCATACAGTAACAAACCTCCCTTGGCTGGCAGACTGACTATATCGGGTGGATAGCTCCTGATTGCATCCTGAGGAGGGGAGGGCTATTCCTGTGGCTCTTTCAGGGCGCAGCAACTCTTCTTGGAAACCTGAGACGTCTCATACCATGTGACCACAGTTTCCAGCTGGAAAAATAGGAGGGTTCCCCCCCCCACAATGGTGGCCAGCCCTGCTCCAGATCCTGAAGTAGATGATGCTCCTGAAACCACGGTTGGGAGGTGCAGTGGAGACCCCCAGATTGAAGGAGTCATGGAAACAGGCTGAAGCCTGGACTGTGTGGCAGGTTGGAGACCCTGAAGAGAGGCCAAAAGGTCATTGATGAAGGAATGGCACTTGGTGACCCCAGCCACTGGAGATGCCAGGACCATAGAGATCCCAGCACCAAGGTCAGCAGCTGCTGTGGAGTGTAGTCTGCTTGAGCCTGTGAGATGAGTTATGTGTGCTGTGGGTGGGAGAGATGGAGAAGTGGAGCTGCCTAGGCCTGCTGGGTCCCGGAAGATGTCAAGTGAAGGCCGGATGCAGGACACTGAGCTACAGGATTTAGTGTACACTGCTGTGTTTGTTTTTACTTTGTTCAGATTGAGACTGTTTCCTGGTTCTTCCCTCTTGGAACAAGAAAGTACTTAGCTTGATTTTGAATTTTATAAGAGCTCACAGTTGGGAGACTTTGGACTAAAGAGACTATTTTAAAGAGACTGGACTTTTAAAAAGTGTTGAAATAAAAAAAAAATGTATATGATGTTTGCCTATTTATATGTCTGTGATCCACGTGCATGCAATACTTGTAGAGACCAGAATAAAGTATCAATTTTCCTGGAAGTGGAGTTACAGAGAGGTGTGAGCTGGGTTCTGGGAATCAAACCCAGGTCATTTGAAAGAGCAGCCACTGCTCTTAATTACTCAGCCATCTCTCTAGCCCCAAGTGTTAAAATAGTAATATCCTGTGGGAATTTAAAAGTTGTACTAAGTTTTGTATTGTGATATTAACACAAGATCTTGGGGATAAACAAAAAGGAAAGGTTATGGCTTAATAATTATGTATTTGTGTGTCAAGTAGACAAGGGGTCAACTTCCTGGCTAGTATTTTGTCACCTTGACATAAACTCGAGTCACCTGGGAGGAGGAACCTTAACTGCGAAAATACCTCCATCATATTTGCTTGTAGATAAGCCTGTGAGAGATTTCCTTAATTAATGGTTGATGTGGGAGGGCCCAAGCCCACTGTGGGCAGTACAAGGTCTGGGCAGGTGGCCCTCAGTTGTTCAGGAAAGCAAACTGAGGGAGCAATGGAGAACAAACCAGTAAGCAGCATTCTTCCATAGTTTCTGCTTCAGTTCCTGCCTCTGAGTTCCTGCCTCTGGGTCCCTGCCTCCGGGTTCCTGCCTTACCCTTCCCCGATTCTCTCCATGATGGGCTGCAAGCTGTAAGATGAAATAAACTCTTTCCTCCCTAAGTTGCTTTTGGTAATGGTCTTTATCACAGCAGTAGAAACCCAGGACAGAAGAGGTGCTGGGCAGGGGGTCCCAGCTCCATTATATGTAGGCCACCCATAGAATGCACAGCCCCCCCAATGGAGATTTAAACTTAAGCCCCTGTTCTTGAAGGCTTGGTAGAAGGTAGACTTAGTTGGCGCAGGCTGGCCCGGTGAGGGATTGCTTCTCCTGGGGTCCATCTGTCTCAGGGGCTGGCATATTCTCCATGGCAGCATGGCTTGGTAGGAAGTCAGTGCCCAGTATGTAGTACCTGACAGCCACCTGCAGAGAACCATCCTCAGATGTGGCCTTGGTGGCCACCACAAGCCCAAAGCTTGCTCCTCAGTTACCTGAGACTCTGTCCTTTCACACTGTCCTGGAGTTGCTTGGGGATAACCTGAACATTGGTAAGGATTTGGGCCTCCCTGTATCCAGTTTCTCAGTGTGGCAGACATGATCTCGCTCTTGGCCCAGCTGTAGAGGCTGATGGCCTGTGAAGGCTTGAACTATGTCCAGTGTCCCTCATAGTGCATACATTGGCCTTGTTTACACATTGACTCTTTAAAGAAGATGGCACAGTATGATGAGGTCAGTAGGCTGGGTCCTAATAGATAAAGACTAGATTATAGGTGACTGGGACACAGGCACCCATGGAGGAGGATGTAGGCAAGTTACCATGGAGATATCGTTGACCTGCTGTTTTTGCTAAGTGTCTGCTTCTTCTATGAGGGACATGACCATGGGAGCAGTTGTGACTCTCAGGAGACTCTTTGAGATCATCCTGTTAACAGTCCCCAGTGGATCAGGGCAGGATCTTGATGTGAAGATGAGCCTCCCCTCCCGCAAAGTTCTATCAACCTTTGCCTGGGCTACTTAGTAGTATCACCTAGGGGGCTCTTTGCTGGTAAGACTTTTTGTGGGTTCTTGCAATGGCTGGGATTCTTCAGAGTCACAGCTGCTTCTAAGTTACTCATGCACCTGAAAGTGGCCCCAGTAAGCTTACTGCCCACCTAACTGCATCAGACAGCATGCTTTCTTTGGCCTGTTGGTGACGTTTCTATCTAGGGTGAATAGATGTTTCTTTATGTCTCCCCAGGAAAAGTCCCAGGACACATGGGGTAAGGCCCGGTCTAGTGCCTCTCTGGAGGGACTCACCTTGGTCATGCCTGCATTCTAGACTCCTGCCTCTGGAATGTCAGGGGTGTCTCTGTGTCTTCCTGTGTGTCTGTGTTGCTGCACACTTGAGAAATGTGGCCAGAGATGCCAAGCAGGAAGCAGAGGAATACAAGAAGGCCCCATCTGCTGCCACTGCTGTTTGAATCTGGGAGATGGAGATTCTTTCAGAGCCTTAGTTTCCTCACTGCACTGGGGTTGGGTCTGGAGTCTCCTCTGTGTGGGTTGGAGAAGCACCAGTATCCAGCTCAGGTCCAGCCTATATCCTGGAATGGCTCTGCTGACCACAAGTGTATGCAGAGTGTGGAGGCCTCTAGCCAGTCACCTCATCCCCATTGACCATGGTGAGTGACTTGGATCAGGATACAGTGCACAGAGGATGGCTGCACGAGGACACTGGGAGAAGACACCATCTGCAGGGAAAGGACGAAAGCCTGCAACACGTCTGTCTTAGCTCTCCAGCCTTCAGGATAAGGGACAATGGCTATAAGTGATGTAGGCTGCAGACTAGGGCTGTGGGTGGGTCATCAGGGACTCCCAGCTTGTTCCCCAAAGAGTCAAGATTGTCCCAGGCCATCTGCTCCTAGAGAGATGCATCAGAGCACTGGCTGCTCTTGCAGAGGACCCAGGTTGGGTTCATATGACTGCTTACAACTGTCTAATGACTCTAGTTCCAGGAGAGTTGATGCCCTCTTTTGGCCTCTGTAGGCACTGCACACACATGGTATAGAGACATGCAAGCAGGTACACACACATACAGATGAAATAAAACATAAATTTAAAAGAGTTAACAGTAGTGGCTGAAATATACTGACCTTTCTGGACTGTAGTTCTAGCACTTTCTAAAAGTTTATATTCCTGGACTGAAATTAATTTGATCTATGTTGGCATGTGGGCAAGTGCAGTGTGGTTTATTTATTGTGGATTGACAGTTTTTTTTTTTTCACAAACATGCCATCTGTAGGTGTTTTATAGAAGTTTGTATCTATTTTAATAAGTAATTGAACTGTTTTGTTTTCTGTGCCATTTGTGTGTGTGTGTGTGTATGTGTGTTTGTGTTTGTGTGTGTGTGTGTGTGTGTGTGTGTGAGAGAGACTTGGTCTTCAACTGTGGACCTCTTGTCCACAGCACTGTTGGTGCTAGCATGGGGAAACTTTAAGCTTTTTCTGTTTGGTTGCTTTCCATGTGTTTCCACCCTCATGAAAAGAAAAGCTATTTTAATTGTCCAGAGCACACCACCTCCTCCACAGCTTTCTGTGGGAACCGTGTCCTGCGTTCTCATCGCTCCTACCCTGTCCCTATTGGTGCAGAATACCAGCAGGTAGCATCTCTTAAATAAAGAAAGGCGCAGTCTGTGTGCCTGTGGCTTGTTCTTATAAATACTATGGTGTTGGTGAAGTCGAGCAGCATGGTCACTTCACATGTGGAGCAAGAAAAGCCAAAGCTACTGGCCACTGTGTTCTGTATGTGCACGCAGCTAAAGATGGCATCCATCCTCAGACCATCAGTGGTTACTTTGCTAGCTCCATGTGGCAGTCAGGCCACAGTGGGCTCCGGTGGTCAGCTCTGGGGGTACATTCATGTCCTGGTAGATTCCCCGTGGCAAGCTAGGGTTTGTGTGAACATGGGATGTCATCAAAGTGACCCTTCTGTGTGAATGTGGATCATCCTCGAGGTGACCCCTCTGTGTGATTGTGATGTTTTATTGTTTATTAAATGTCTTTGACAATTTCATGTGTGCATGTAATGTGTTCTGATTGTTCTCAGCCAACCCCTTCATGCCCTATTCCCCTCCACGGCTGCTCTCTGCTGCTCCCTTGTCCCATCTTCTGTTTGGTTTCTGTCCCTCTGCGTTTGGCCAGGCTTCTTGTGTGGCCTTGGGACTGGATCTCTCTACTGGAGCTGGTAGGTGCAGAAGCCTGTGCAGAAAGAGAAGGCAATGGCACCCTCTCCCAGGGTCACCTGGGCCTCCCTATGCTCCCAGCCTACCACCTCCCCTCTGTAGGTGTTTTTCACATAGTGGCCTAGACTGTTTAGGGAAAAAACTTGAATAATCCAGAACTTACCTTGTTTCCTGTATTTGAAAATTGGTGTTTTTCAGTCTGTGTCAGCTTATTGGTGGTATCTGGTGGGAGGCTAAACCCAGTACACTGACTCTATCTGGTGGAGGTGGGGATTCCCTCCCCGCAACTCTTGTCCTCCCAAACCTCCAGGCTTCTTTGCTTGTCCCCCTTTTCTCTTTTGCCTGTCCCCTCTCATCTTCCTCACTGCCCAGAAAGAAATGTATCATTTCATCGCATTTTCTGCGTGAGACACACTTAGAGCTCACTAGAGTCAGAGAGAAGCAGGAGGCACCACACCCGCGTCCTCCCGAGCTGGCAGCTGTCACCTGCTTTTCTAGGCTCTCAGTTCACCTTAGGGTTGAAAAGTCACAGGGAGTCTGCAATGTGACTGAGTCCGTGGGTCAGAAAGGAGGGAGTCTCGAACCCTAAGACATAGTCTATGATGCTTCATGTCCTGTGCTAACGGGGTGGGCAACTGGGGAGGGGTACAACACTAGACACTGGGAAGGCTGCGCCTCCCTGAAAAGCTCAGCCAGTGAGGGATTGGAGCAACAGGGAATTGTGATTAAGAATATAAAAACTGTTTCATAGCCAGGTGTGGTGGCGCATGCCTTTAATCCCAGCACTCGGGAGGCAGAGGTAGGCCGATCACTGTGAGTTCGAGGCCAGCCTGGTCTACAAAGTGAGTCCAGGACAGCCAAGGCTACACAGAGAAACCCTGTCTCAAAAACCCAAAAATCAAAGCAAAACTGTTTCGTGCTAAGAGCGGTGTGCCAGTTGTTTCTGCCCTCTCTCTATGCTGACTGCAAGGATGACAGATGAACTGCCCCATTTTGATTCTGACTCCCAGGAACTCTTATTGTGAAGGGAGGCTCATTGTTATTCACAGAACCCCACTTCTGTTTTCTAAGACCTTAAGCCCCCCCCCCCATTATATCATTTCATTCTGCCTCTGTGGGCCAGCACCATCGTCATGTGCTCACCTCAGCTGCTCCTCATTGGCCTTGCAAAACCCTCAGAGCTAGAGCAGCTGCCCAGGAAGGGCCAGGGATGTCCCAGTTCTTGTTCCTCATCCTAGGAGGTGATGTGGGAAGTTTCAAACACGGGGCATTCACTGTTTCCTCAGGGCTCCAGGGTTCCTCTGGTGCTGATGCTGATGTTTGTGGTCCGAGAGTCTGCTCCTCTCAGCCCTTTCCAGCTGCAGGTTGATTGGCTTCCCTGCTTTATCTACGTATCCATGGTGATATAGCTGTGGGGCTATCACTGCTCCTCACTCTGAGGAGATGATGGGTGAGGTGAGCATGTACACATCATGGAGGAAAAACGAGATAGCTATGTGAGCTGTGATCTGAGGTGCTTGAACTTTAGTCTCCTGTGGTCACCAAACCAGATCAGTGGTCTAAAGCTACAGACACCACTGCCCTTGTAGTTCTATAGGTGAGAACTTTGAAGAAATCAAGGAGTGAGGCACAGACCCGAGCTCTTCAAAGACTCTGGAGATGGTCTCTCCTGCCTCCTCCAGCCCCCACCCCAATGGCCCCAGGGGACGGACAGTCTTCCTGATTCTTCTAGCTTCAGAAGTAGCAGGTGCTTCCTGGCTTGTGGTCACATCTCTCTACACTGTCTTGTTACAATCTAGATGTCTTATCTGGCTTTCACATGCAGACCATAGTTCATCATTGAGGGAAGTCAGGGCAGGAATGCAAACAAGAATGTGGAAGCTGGAGCTGAAGCAGACGCCATGGAGGAGCACTGTAATGGCTTCGCCAGCTTTCTTATACCCCAAAGGACCACCTGCCCAGAGGTGGCATTGCGCACCGTAGGCTGGGCCCTCCTCTCTCAATCATCAATCAAGAAAATGCCCCATAGATTTGCCTACGGGTCAATCTGATGGAGGCATTTTTCTTAGGTGAAATTGCCTCTTCCCTGGTGAGTCTAGAGTGTGTCAAGTTGATAAAAGTGGAGCAGCACACCATCTTGCACCCTGGTTAAGTCAGGGTCTCTTTGTTGTTTCAAGTTTATACTCCAGGATAGCTGGCCCACCAGCTTCCAAGGGTTTCTCTATCTCACTTAAGAGCACTGGGATTATAGATATGTGTTGCTAGTCCTGGCATTATGTGAGTTCTGGGGGTTTGAACTTAGTTCCTTATCCTTTCATGCCAAGCATTTTACCACCAGCCTCCATCTTGCATTTTGACATAAGTTTGGTTGACTCTGTAGGTATAATATCTGGGATGTGGAGGTGACTGATATTGGCTTGTGCCTTCCTTAAGACTTTCTCCTGCTCATCCCTCCCTCACAGCTATTTTCAGGTGCATTTCCAGAGTCTTTACAGCACTTATCCACAGGATGCCTAGACAGATTTTCATCTGATGCTTAAGGACATAGGGAGAAGATGACATGAGAGTCAAATGGCCATGTCCTTCATGAAGATGTTGAGTCCCTAGAATGTCTTATTGTCACCTGTTCCTCAGCAGGGACCTTTTCCAAGAGAAGAGCAGATCTCATGAAAATCACCTGCAGGTATATGTTCACCCCTACACTGAAGTGGAGGAGGCAGGAGAGCTGTCATCCACCTGAGTCGAGCAGAGGATAGAGGGCCAGGGGCTTCTATGTTGGTTAGTGTTGACTGTCAACTTGACAGGGTCTAGAATCACCAGGAAGACAGAGTTCTAGGTGTGACTGTGAGGGATTATCTAACATAGTTTAACTTAGTGAGGACGCATCCTGGATGTGGGTGGCACCACCCCATGGGCCACTATTCAGACTGGATAAAAAGGAGAAATCGATCTGAGTGCCAACATTTATCTATCTCTGCTTCCTGACTCATGCTCTGGCTGCCATGTCTTCCCCACCATGGTGGACTGTATTCCCCTTGAACTGTGAGCCAAAATAAGACCTTTTCCCCTTAGGTTGCATTTGTCAGGGTGTTCCACCACAGCGACCCCAAGTCTGGGCTGTGAGCTCATAGATGCTCCATGAACATGGGTTAGGCTGATCTCAAGCAGCAGTTGGATTGGTTTATGAAGGATATTGCATGACTCTACTCATGAGAAAATGATGACAGTGGATGAGGTGTCCCCAGCTCTTGCTTAGCCAAGCTTTTCTCTCTCCTGCAGGGCTTTGGGTAGTTAGTGAGACCCACATTCCAAGGCAGGATGGGCAAGCTCTCAAGTAGGGCTGAAAACCCTCAATCAGAGTGCAGATGCATTTGAGAAGACAGGTCTCTGCAGTGGCATCTGACTGGTCTGATCAGGCTTCAGAGGGAGAAGTAAGAGGAGGCTCAGGCTTGGTTTTGACCTCTCTTCAGCCTGTGAATGCTAAAGATGAAGGCTGCTGAGTGTGGAGGCCACTGGGCTGTGTCACATCTTAGGACTTAATTTCAAGAACCCAGGATATGGCTGGCTGGGGCTTGAGGGTTTTAAACTTTGCAGACATGTTCTCTGAAGATAACTAAAACATTGGTGTTCAGATTGCAAAGCATCCTGGCTCCCACACCTTCTGAACAACAGGAAGCAGTCAAACCCAGCCTGGCCTAAATACTGTCATCAAGCATAGATGATGGCAGGTTGGGCATCCACAGCCCCACCTAAGGCACAAGAGCCCTGTCCCCAGATAGGCCTGTGCTTGGCACTCAGGGCTCTTGGGACTGGAGCCATTCTTCTGTTTTTGCCAGAGTTGGTGTCCCTCAGAGGGTCATCTCACTCCATGCCAGGGCTGGCCCTGCCTTTGGAGGCATTAAGAACGCTGTACAGAGCTGTGTGAGCCCAAAAGCTTGGCTCAATATTTTAAGTGTTTTGGTAACACTCATATTTCAGCCTTAAAATGCTAGTGACGTTTCTCTCTCCTGTGTTTTGAGTCTGGTGTGTGTGTGTGTGTGTGTGTGTGTGTGTTCCACAGCTTATCACTTTATCTAGATCAGTGATTCTCAACCTGTGGGTCACGACCCCTTTGGGGAGTTGTGCAAGAGCCTTTCACAGGGGTGGCCTAAGACAATCAGAACACAGATACTTATATTATGATTCATAACTGTAGCAAAATAACAGTTACAAGTATCAATGAAAATAACTTAATGGTTGTGGGGGGGTCACCTCAACACGAGGAACTGTATTAAAGGGTTGCAGCATTAGGAAGGTTGAGAACCACTAGTCTAGATCAACTGACCAGCCAAGCCCAGGGATCCTCTCATATCTACTTCCTCAGAGCTAGGGTTACAGGTACATCATGCCAACTTTATGTGGATGTGGATGCAATGATTTTTTTTTTTAAAGTCTTAGTTCCTTATGCTTAAGTGCCAAGCACTTTATTGATTGAACCATACCCCCAGCTCATAGCTCTGTAAGTCTGTTGTATGGTGCACCTGGGGCCAGAACTCAGAGACTTTGCTTGGCTCTAGGCACTGTGGTTTAGAAGGTGCTGTGGCTTCAGGCCCTGACAGTGACTATTGTGCGGAGAGGATTGTAGTAGAGGTCCCATGGGTGGCTCTTCTGGTTGGAGTCTTGGCTGATGAGTCGCACTGTACTTACTGGTCTAGCATCTGGGCCTAGGGTAGAGCCCAGCAAGGGTGCCTTTTCCTCTGTCATGGCCAAGATCCCTGGATAATGTCAGCATACTTTGATCAGCCCAGATGCTGCAGATGTGCAGCTGGGATGCTGATTGTTGTTAGAGTGATGGTTGGTGCAAGTGTGTCTGTGTGTGCAGTTCATGCCCCAAACATTAATGACAGCATTAGTGACTCCTGGGTGGATGTTTTTCTGTCACTCATTGGCAATGTGAGGGATTCAGTTACTTTTTGTATGCGAGTCTCTTACCTGTCTGATGTGGTGACTTTCTCTGCTAGTTCAGTTTAGCTTTCGATGCAGCGTAGGTAATTATCTAGAAATAACAGTTACCTCCATTAGTTTGAGTCCTTGGGCAGGGTGTTCACTTTTCTGCCTGCTCACATTAGTTGGCGATGCTGTGTCTCAGAGATTCTGTTCAAGCTAGGGAACTTATTGCTTCCCATCATGATGGAAGTGTCTCTTGTTCCTTGGTGTCTATAGAAGACTGTCCATTGCCTGGACTTCTTATGCCTGCCAGTCACTGGGACTTGCTGGACACGGGCTGAAAGCTGCAGGCTGGGCAGTATATTGCAGGAGGAGGATCATGGCCTATGTCTCCTAGCGTCATTTACTTCCTTTCCCTTGTGTGTCCTTCGCAGCCATGATGGCCAGCTCTGCAGAGATGTTATGTGATGGTCCAAGTGTGGCTGCAGAAGGCAAGAACAGGGTGCACTGTGGCTTTGGTCTTGAATTCTCCTATAAAGAAGCTAACGTGCAAACCTGAACTGACCCAGGTATCACAAGGTCTTCTTGCAGTAGGAGCCAGGGAAAAAGATGGCTGGGGCCTGAGGAGAAGCAACTGTCTGAGGCTGCCTGGGTGCTGGCCAAGGAAGGATGGGAGTAACCGCATGGATTGTATCATTACAAATATCAACCAGGAAATGGCACTTGCTTCCAGGACAACAACAGCGCCCTCATACCAGCCTTCTCTTCAACTGACCTAGAATCTCTCCAGACCTTTAGTAGAACGAACCAGGCCAGCATAGTGGGTCCCTTAGGCAATGCTGGTTAGCGCAAATAGTTTAACCTGGCATCTCCTGTTTTCTGACTTAGTCTGGCATGATGAAGATGCTGCAGGGCTGGAGACATGGCTCTGTGGATGAAGTGTCTGCTATCTAAGCTGAGGACCTGAAAGCAAAGCATAGTGGCACACATCTGGAGTCCCAGTGCTAGAGGGACTGAGATAGCAGGATGGATCCCTGGATCCCTGGTGCTTGCTCACTATTCAGTCTAGCCACCAGTGAACTTCAGGGTCAGTGAGAAACTCTGCCTCAAAAAATAAGGCAGAGGGCTACTGAGGAAGACACCCAACATTGACCTCTGGCCTCCATAGCACCCCCCACATGCATATACATTCATACACACATGCTAGAACATGTACATACACACACATACACACACACATGAGTTATTGAGTGTCTATCATGTCCTCACCACCCTTTTCTTCTAGATAAATAGCCATTTCAGATTTCCAGCCAACACTGTCATGTGAGAACAGTTCAGGCCTTCAGAGATGCTGGTTGCAGCTAGGCAGCTTCCCTTCCTGTTGGGCAGGTTGTCTGTGGGCTCCAGGGAGAAGCCATGCCAGTCCAGAAAACCTTGGAAGAGGCTGTCTTAACTGTTCTCAGTCTGTGAGGCTTCCCTGCAAAGCACTAAGGTGGATTTGGCTATAGAGGGACTGAGGCATTCTTACTCAATCCAGATGTGCTTCCCAAACCACGTAACGTGAGGAGAGAGAGAGAGAGAGAGAGAGAGAGAGAGAGAGAGAGAGAGAGAGAGAGAGAGAGAAGAGAAGAGAAGAGAAGAGAAGAGAAGAGAGAGGGAGGGAGAGAGGCGGGAGGGAGGGAGGGAGGGAGGGAGGGAGAACTTTGGTTTGTGCAAATGCACACATAGGGACAGACTTGGAGTTTCTGCCTTAGAAAGCATTTAGGGAAATTTCTAGTGAACCAAGTCAGATGGGGAGTCTGTCCTTGAATGTCCAAGGTACCCGCTCACCGAGCATCTCATCAGTGTTCTGGCTGTCACGGTGTTGGGTGCCATTCTAGAGCACCTTGGACAGGTGGCATAGGCAATCTATTGTCTCTTGTCCTGGAGGATGGAGGTGGGAGATAGAGTGTTACTGGGCTGGCTCCTCCTGAGCCTCTCTCCTTTTCCAGCTGCCCCTCCCACGGCCATCCCTCTGCCTGGTGTGTGACTGTGTCTAAACTCCAAAACCTGTTAAAGACCCTGTGATGGCTCATCTTGACTGTCAACCTGATGGGCTTTGGGATCACCGTATAGACACGCATAGCACCCAGCACTGTGACGGCCAGAACACTGGTGAGATGCTCGGTGAGCGGGTATCTTGGACATTCGAGGACAGATTCTCTATCTGACTTGGCTCACCAGAAATTTTCTTAAACACTTTCTAAGGCAGAAACTCCAAGTCTGTCCCTATGTGTGCATTTGCACAAACCAAAGTAAAAAGGAGCCTCTGGATTCGGTTCATGGAGGTGGTAAGACCCTGAGTGTGAGTGGTACCATACCTTGGCCTGGGGTTCTAACAAGGCACAAAAAGGAAAAAGTGACCTGAGTGTCCGTTCATCTCTTTGCTTTGGGAGTGTGAGGTCAATGTGACCGGCTGCCTCACACTCCTGCAGCTGTGCCTTCTCCATAGTGATGGACTGTTTCCCTAAACCGTGAGCCAAAATAAACCCTTTTCTGAGTTGCTTTCTTCGGGTATCTTGTCACAGCATCGAGAAAAGGAATTCACTGTTACTGTGTCAGGACTGACTGTACCATATTTTATTTACTTGGTTTTGTGATGCTGGGAATTGAGCCCGGGTAGGCGTTCTGCCACTGAGCCCCTTTGCCTCTGTCCAGAGTCCCTCAACCACTGCTTGAAAGAGTTCTATCAAAGTCTTTGTGACCAGGCCCAGGGGCTAGGACTCCCACGTATGAATCTGGGGAGGCACACAGTTCAGCCAGCTCACACCACAACTTCTGGGCGCCAGCGTGTGGACCTCCTAAGTTTTTAGAGTTGGTCTTCAGAATGTTCAGCTGTTGCCTGGAGGATTATTGTCTGTGAGGATCAGCCTTCAGGTCCTGGATGAGCGAGCTAGTTGGATAATGTGCTCAGCTGTGCAGCGGGGGGCTTCAGGCAGCAGGGCAAATGCCTCACTAGAAACTTGTACACACAGTGGGGGACACATCCTGTGTTGGTTATTTTTACCTTTGTTGGGACCAAATGGCTGACAAGAAGCATTTTAATGAAGGAAGGGTTTGCTTAGGTTTGCGAGGGTACTGTATATCCTAGCAGGGCACTCGTGTCTGCAGGAGTGGGAGGCAGCGGGCCACATGGCTTCTGCAGCCTAGAACCTAAGCCCACAGGATGGTGCTGGCCACAGTTAGGGGGTATCTCCCTATCTCAATAAAACCTAACCTAGAAAGTCCCTCTTAGACTTGCCCAGAAGTTTGTCTCCATGGTGATTCTATGTCCCATCAAGTGGGTCATCACACAGCCATAGTACCGGGTTTCATTCAGCTGCACCCATGGTGTTCTGTCTGGACAGGTGGGGCAAGCTGCCTCCCTGGAGAATTAGAGGGGCAGTGGGGTGGAGGGGTGGAGCTTTTCAACAAGACTCCCCAAGGTGCTGGTGCCTGATGTGATCTGGCCCCCCATGTGGCTGACCCTTGACTTCTTTACTCAGTTTACTTCCCAGGGACCTAGTGACCTTCTGTTTCCCGGGTTTCCCAGGAGGCTGTCCTCCATCCTGTGCTGAGACCTTGACCTGGGTTTAAATACCTAAACAATGCCCTGGGGACAGCTAGGGAACGAAAGGTCTCCCTGCTTTAAGGGCCAACACATTTCATACATTTAGTGCACAAAAGGAACTACAAAATGAAATCTCTTTACCCTGTTGTTTTGAGGATCTTTCTGGAAGTAGACTTCTGTGCATTCTAAACTGGGAACCGCTCTGTGAACCCCTGAGGTTTAGGAATTGATCCCCAAAGGCATTTCAGACACTGCCTGCGTGGTTTTGTCTGTATCTTTCATTGCAGGTCAACTTGTTAGCCCCCTGTATCTAATGAATATGAAACTGTATGCACCTGCTAGTCAGGGGCTTTAGGTGATTAAATAAGCCACTTTTAGGTTTTAGATGTCCTCAGAACACTCTAGTAGCAAAATGCATTTTCTCTGTGGAAATTGCTTCTCGGTGGTGATCTTTCTTTTTGCCTTATTAATAGCTGTTCAGCAGGACTGATGCACGAAGCCCACTTTGAGGGTTGACCCTTACGGGCCTGGGAGCTTACAGCTCTGCATTTACTGCCGAGAGAATGGCTGTACCAAAAGTGACTGCTCGGGGTGGCACAAAGCCACCCTTCATCTCTGCCTCATGCTCCCTGCTCTCTGTTTCTGACCAACCTCTTCTTCAATCTGTCCCTGAGGTGATCCAGGGACCAAAGACAGCCCCTGCTCCCCAGAATGAAGCCAGACAAAAAATACAAGGCACCCTATTCTTTTTGAGAGTGGGATAAATGACATTTAGTGTAAGTGCAGCCGATGTAGGCAGCAGGGTGTTCACAGATGAACTTCTGTTCCTGTTAACCTGAAAGAAAGTGTGCCCAGCTGCCTTCTGCCCTGCCTAGGAGTTAATCACTAATGTTTGCCCAGGCCCCTGTCAGGTGGCCAGGTGTCTGCTGTTCCCATGGAGCGAGCTGCCGCTCACCACATTCCTTCTTAGGGTCACGACCCTCCAAGTCAGGTCTCTAGCCTCGGGATCCTTGGACCCTCCTGCAGAGAACCTGGTCTTGGGGCTCAGCTGATCCTTCCTCCCATCATCCCACTGCCAGGCCTGGCCTCGGGCCTCTTCACACCTGTCTGGTGGGCCACTTCTTAGGTACTTACCTGTTTAGGCATGTTTCCTCAAAGTCATCATGTGGATGAAGAGGTTGCTGGTAGTAGCTTAGATTGGGGAGCCTTACCTCAGTATTCTCCCTGCTTTGGGCTGTCAGCTCTGTTCTTGGAGTCGGGCTATGGCTTGAGCCTGTCACGAATGTCCCCAATACATTCCTTTATTATGGCAAGAAGATCTGGGGTTAAGCTCAATCTCATAGTTATGGTTTGTGTCCAGCCCTGCAGTCTATGAGGAGATCTACATGTGACCCGAGAAACGGGAATTTAAATCAGTCCATTTCCAACATTGATACTTGTCACATTTCTGCCCAAATTTGACCTAAACCATCCCCGCAGGTCTGGGCCACTGGGTTCTGTTCCCACTTGCTTCTAGTAGCTGGAACTGATACTCCACTGGGGCAGCATCAGGGCCCATGCTCTGGCCATCTCTCATTCGCTGCATCCATGGCCTTCCTTGCTCCTGTCTGGCGTTTGTCCATTGAGTGCCCACTGTATCCCAGATGATGGACAGACAGCAGAAAATCAGACCCACCAAAAAAACCAGTACTCATGGGCATGTGGGTTCATTGGGGAGCTGAAATGAAACGGTCACTAAGAAAGCTTTTGACAGAGCTGGTCAGAGGCTAGGTGGGGCCTGATAGGGGAGATTTGTGTGTGTGTGTGTGTGTGTGTGTGTGTGTGTGTGTGTGTGTGTGTGTGTGTGTGTGAGAGAGAGAGAGAGAGAGAGTGTGTGTGTGTGTGTGTGTAGCTGGCCACAGGTGTTTGCTTCAAGCTATTGGGTGTAGTTTCAGGCGGCTGGGAGTGGAATGCACTTGAGGAGGGCTTTCTGTGCCCTGCCCACCCCCAACCCCCCAGGGGACTGGAACATCTCATCTGCTCTCCAGTCCAGTCTGGGACAGAGCTAGCCTGGGCTGTGCAAGCTCCAATGGGAGCTGTTTCCCAAGGTTGATAGGGAGCCGTGCTGTATGCTGGGGCCAAGGATGGGTGTTCCCTTCATGGGCAGCCAAAGGAGCATAGGCCCTTCTCACTCCTCAGCATTAGCTTCTGCCTTGGACCTGTTCCTGGACACTCAGGAACCCAGCTGTAGCCATTGCTCACCAGCCGCATCTATCTATGCCAGGGCCGTCTTCTTTCTCGGTCTCCGTTGGGATTGAAAGTGGGGCAGCTTCGGGAGCTTGAACCACGGGGGCCAAACTAACACCCGCCAGTACAGAAAAGCTCTGTGAGACGGAACATGAAGGGCCTGACCTCCCAAGGCATGACATTATTTTCTTCTTTCACATGAACACAGATTGTTTCAGAGATAACTTGCTTACCTGCTCATCCTCAGAGAGGCCCCTGGTGTCTAGCCCAGCAAGTTGTGCTGCTGTGACGGGGACCCTTGGTGGTAGTGGCTGAGCAGGCTGGCTTCGTGGTGAACTACCAAGCTGTGCGGCCCGAGCAGGTTGGCAGACCTGCAGCAGGGCCGTTCTGACCTCAGCCTACCCTGGTTGCTATGGCACCAGGGTGTAGGCATCTTCATTATTTCCCTGCAGGCTGTCAGCAGCGTCCTGACCACCCTTAGTGCTACCTTTCCACCAGGGCTCATTGACACTGATTCGGGGCCAACAATCCCATGTCCTACAAGCATCTGGGAACGGATTGCATATCTGCCAAGAGAGATTGTGTACACCAGTCCAGACACTAAGACAAAACACTGAGCGAGTGCCTGCACTACCCTTCCACTTTGTGCATCCGAGCATTGCCCCCACGAATCACCAGAACACCTGCTGGGTGTTCTGTGCTGTATACTGTTCCCTTATGCTCCAGCACAAGCCTCTATAAAGTCTGGCTAGGGTGGATGTCTACCCTTCCTGTTCTCAAATACAGCAGAGCCTAAGGCTGAACTGGAGACACTAAGAGCAGAAGCTGGAGGCACCAGGTGGGCCACCTTGGCATTTTATATTTACTCCCAGAAGTTAGTCGATGATTTTTCTCATTTATTTAATGTATAAGGGAGTTCGCCTGCATTTATGTCTGTGCACCATAGCAGTGCCTTATGCCCACGGAAGCCAGAAGAGGGCGCTAGACCCCCTGGAACTGGAGTTAGATGGTTATGTGAATTCTGGAAACGGAACCTGAGCGAGGGCTCTTAACCGCCACCGAGACATCTCTCCAAACCCGTGTTGATCCTTTCACTTACTGATGACAGCAGCCCCCAAGCAGCAAACCCCATGCCAGTGGGCAGCCCCCATATCCTCTGTGTCTTGTGGGATGGAGAACTCTGTCCTCTTTCTGATGTCCCAAACAACGTGGCCATGCCTCTCTCACTCAGAGAAGCTGGTCTGTGTTCATTTAGCCTGTGAGGCTCCAGCCGTTTTGGAGTACAAGGTCAGCTCAGGGTTAATGAGGACCCATGGCTTCAACCCGTGGCTGTCAACCTGCCTGCTTGTTAGGCCACCTGAGAGCATTCAAAGTGCAAATAGCCGTGGTGAGGCAGTTAAGTAAGACTTTCTGGCCTGGCACCCACGTGTTTCAAAAAGCTGCTCCGTCAGGATGAGAGCATGAATAGCTTTCTGAGAACCAGAGGCCTGGGTGGAAATCATGACACAGTGTGTAATTATCTCACAAAAGCTGAGCACCCCCTAAGCCCATAAATTCAAAGCACTTTGATATCCAAACCTTCCTGAACAGAAACATTACGCTGTGAGAGGAAAATTCCACCCCTGACCTCGGGACATGGGTTGTAGCTGAAACATGGGTGCATTGACAGTGGAGAATGGAGAGCGGTGGTCTAAGAGGGCTCCCCTGGAGCACCCTGACTCAGGAAGACTGGCTGGGTGGTTGTGATGATACCCACGGTGTCCCTGTAAGTGACACTGCTGTGTGGCAATATGTTGTGAGGGCAGAAAGAACCCCGGCTTTGCACAGGATGGCCCTGGCACACATGATGGGCAGAAGGTGCACCTGCTGGAGCCCGGTGCTCCCTTCTCCACCTGTGTACACAGGTAGTACATCGCTGAAGTGTGGGGACTGTGTCTCCTCCATTCATAGAGAGACAGGAAGTAGCGCTGTGGGTAATTGGTTTGGATTCCCACGCACTGGCATCCCCACAGCCACCAGTGCGAGGGACTGACAGTGAGCTGACCTTGCGTTACGGAGAGCATTGTTAGGTATCTGTTGCTCACTTTCCCTCCTTTCTCCCCTGTGTTTCCTACTTTTTTTCCATTTAGTCACTCAAATTTCTACATTCTTGCTTACCTCTGCCATTCATACATTCTCCCATGTGTCTAGTGGAAGTTTTGGGTTTAGAAACCCAGTTATGTTTTTGTTTTAATCCCAAGCATGGAGTGTAGGCCTGCTTTTAGTTTGTCCACGCCTTGTGTGGCTTGGAGAGGGGCGTGGTCTTTGTCCACTGGAGATAGTTTAATTGGCAGGACTCTGAGAGGGTATAAATATCAGAGTCCAGAAAGAGAGGAGGAGACTGCACCCAGAGAGATACTTCAAGAAACCGTTGGAAAAAATGCTCCAGTAAAGAATGCTGGGGGGAGGGGAAGGGAGGGAGGAAGGGAGGGAGGGAAGAAGGCTGCTGGTTCATTTGCTGTTTAGCTGGACTGCTAAATATCCTTACCACTGAGATTGGCATTGCCCCAAAGATCCCATTGACCCTAATCAGCCAGAAGTAGATAAAGAAGGCTCCACCCCCTCTTCCCACTATCGAGTGTTGGGGGGTTGGTGGAGGTATGAGAGAATACAAATAAAATAGATGGCAAGGGCGCTACACACGTATACAACAATCTTCCTCTCCCCTCACCTATCTACCGATCCTTTGTCATCCATCCTCACGTGTATCCGTCCATCTATCCATATAGCTGTCCATCCTCTCACCCACTCATTAACTCAGTCGTCTTCTTATCCATATTTACCCCTCATCTATGCACACATCCTCCTGGGCAGCTGTTCATGTCTCATCCATCCATCTCCCCACCCACCTGCCTACCACATAGCCCTCCATCTGTCATCCATCTCTCACCCTTCTTCCTGGCTTTTTTTTCCCTCTTCCATTGGGAGGGAAACCTCCTTACTACTATTCTAGGTTCTCTGCTTTGTGGTTCTGTGACCTCGGTGACAAAAGACGGACCCACCAAAGAGAAGCAACTTGTTAAACAGAGGCAGCCCACATCTCCCCTCCCCGTCCTGGCCTAAGCATCTGGGAGGAGTGACTCAAAGGCTTGTTTAGAGCTGTGGCCTGGGGTTGCATCTGTGTGAGAGAACAGTGAAGATGAGAGAAGACTTGGTCTCAGGTGACAGTCTTTGGGATGGCCAACACAGGAGAGGAGTGCTGGATAGAGGTGACTCGGTGCAGGCTGTCATGTGGCTTCTCCTCAGCTGTCTCTAGAAGTGGACCTTTGTTCTCCCTGAGAGACAGAGGGGAGCAGCTTTGTAAAATGACACACGGGGAAGCGGGGCTGTCCTTGTCTCTGCTTCTGCTCAGTTGCTCCCAGCTTAGAATGTTCTCTATTCCAAAATAACCTGAAGTGTATGTGTGCGCACGTGCGTGTGTGTGTGTGTGTGTGTGTGTGTGTGTGTGTGTGATGTTCCTTCCATTCCTCTCTCCTTCCCTCTTTCTCGCTTCCTTCTTCCATTAAATATCTCCCATCTAGGCAAAGGAACCTACAGCGTACGTCACTGACACCTGTGCTTCCAGCTTTACTAGAGTCCGACACTTGTTGTCCACTTAGTCTGCAAGCTAATAGTCCTGTGGGGCTGGGCATTCCTAACTCTACCCTCCTGAGAGATGCCTCCAGAGGTCCCTGACTTCCTTCTTTTTTTTTTTATTTTATTTATTTATTTATTTATTTTTCTGTTTTTTCTGACTTCCTTCTTATTGATGCTTCTCTGCTGTGATCCCCGGTGAATCTGTACACCTGTCTGTAGGACTGTCCCATATCTTTCCAACCACAGACATACCCGAGGTTGTGTGAATCTTTCTGCAAGTTTCTTCCTCTTTGCTTGGAGTCATGTTTGGGGTCATCCATGCAAAGCTCAAGTTCATTTGTCCACAGTCATAGAGCCCATGAATAGAAGTGACCACAGCTTGGCCAGGCAGCGTCTGAGTGATGATGATGAACACGCACCTCTATTGGCTCAGAGGACCCCAGCCCGTGTGTCTTTCATCTTCTTCATAGAATTTCTATACAGGTGGAATTGCTGGTTATGGTGTAGCAGTTCCCTGTCAGAGCCCCAGAAGCCCAGGTTTAAGCATTTCTTCAGTTCTTTCTAGACTCCTGGAGGCGAGGGTTATCACCTCTGCAGTCACCAAACCTGGTTTCTATTGGTATTTTGCTTTTATTTCCCCCTCTTATAGCCCAGGCTGGCCTTAAACACATTATTTTGAGGTTGACTCTGAACTTATAACCCTTTTGTCTCTGCCTCCTAAATGCTAGCCTTACAGGTGTGTACTGCCACACCCAGCCACGTTGGTCTTCCTGGGGCTCACTGAAGGCCCTACTCTGAGAGAGCCACCTATGAGGTTTTGCCCTGGAGCTGTCCTTACATTGGCTCTAAGAAAGGGGCCTCCCCAGTTTCTGCCTCTGGGGACCCCCGCCTCTCCTGGCTGCAGCTTGCTCAAGACGTGGGTCTCTGTTCTGCTCCTGGGCCTGACGATCTTCATCTTTCGGTGCTATTTTTACTCTATGCTGCTAGCCAGTCTGTGTTTGAAGTAGGGGGTTATTACGGCAGAGCTTGCTGCCTTCTGACCTCATGCCTGCATTCCTTCCTCTCCTGCTGCCACTCTGGCCTCAAAGGAAAAAAAAAAAAAAAAAACAACAACAACAAAAATCCCAGAGGTAGCTGTATCTCCTATGTGGTCAGTTTCAAACTGCCACTGTGGCTGTCAGCAAATTTCCCATAGCCGTGGCCATTTGCTGTAGTCGGCTAGGACTTCCTCAAGGCAGCTTCAACACAGTGTGAAGAATCTCCCTGGTCCTGGCCCTGCCTGCTGCCTCTGCCCAGGCTCCAGGGAGGAGGGGGGAGGGGCCCATCTCCCCACCTCCACCCCCTGCCTTTAGGGACCGTACATACAAGCAATGGGTGCCACGGACTGGTGATCACGGCAGACTCAAAAACCAGTCTCCATAGGCTCCTGGATTCTCTCTGATATTTGCGTTTTTATTTATCCTCCTTTTTCATTCCTTCACAGGGATCCAGGCACCATGCCACGCAGCCCCACATCCAGTGAGGATGAGATGGCCCAGAGTTTTTCTGACTATTCAATGGGCTCCGAGTCAGACAGCTCCAAAGAAGAGACCATCTATGACACAATCCGGGCCACCACAGAGAAGCCAGCTGGGGTGAAGATGGAGGAGAGCCAGGGCAACACACTGGTGATTCGAGTGGTCATCCAGGATCTGCAGCAGACGGTGAGCCCCTGTGGACGGCAGTATGCGCTTCCACCTCTGCTCAGATGTCTGCGTCTAGCCAGCATCGACTCTGGCTTGAATGGTGGTTGTAGGGGACTCTGGTCCACCCTGGGCTGGCTGGCTGGTGGTGTTCTAGACCCCGGTACTCCTGTGTAGCTCTAAGGCATTTCTTGCCTCTAGCATTCCCGCCTCCCTCCCTCCCTTCCTTCCTTCCTTCCTTCCTTCCTTCCTTCCTTCCTTCCTTCCTGCGGCCAACAATATTCATCGAGCACTCGCCATCACTATGCATTGCTATAACGAAACCGTGTAGCAGGGAAATTTATAAAGAAAAGAGGTGTATTTGGACTCAGTGGTTCTAGAGGGCCAAGGTCAAAGGCATCCCTGGTGGTGGCCTTCTTCTTAGCAGAGTCCCAAGGTGAGCTAGGAAGTCACAAGCAAAAAGTGAGGAGGGGAGGGTTGTGTGCATGCCTCTGTCTGATATTTCTCCTTAAAGCCTATAGCTACTAGGATTTGAGAGTTGGATCTCTACTTGACGTCACCTAATTCTAGTCCCTCCCCCAAAGTCCCACCTCCAAACACCATCACTGGGTTCAGTTCCCGCCCTTTTCATACTTCATGATAGAGATTAGATCTGAAGCCTGGAACCCTAGAGGGATACCCAAGCCATGTCCAGGCCATAGTCAGTGCCTCTGCTAGATCAAGCCTCTGAGGCTCAGGCCTCGGAGCAAAGGACCCACAGGAGCCATTCCTTGTCTTATGGATGAAGTTCGGTGGGTGAGCACATCAGCCTAATTGGAGAAGCAGCTGCAGTTGCCTCCTTTCTGTTGCTCACGGCTCATGTAGACGGCCTGTGCGTTCCCACTGCTGGAGTCAGGGAGTCTGGTCTGAGTGTACCTTGCTTCCTCACTTTGCTCTGCCTACTACCTGGTTGTCCCTGAGGCCTGAGCCCAGCATCATTTCCTGGGATGTCCCCCCAAAGTCCTCAGGCCACAGCTTGCTCCTCCTGATCACCCTGCTCTGGCCCTGGGGACAGGCTTGCTCTCCTTGGATGCTGGTTTCTGGTACTTGTGTTGGGAAGCAGAGGCAAGCTGAGTGTGATGGACGACCGGGGATGCTGTGTTTAGATGAGACTTCCCAGGAGGTGCTCTGTCATTTTTCCTCTGCTTTTCTCCCTCCTTGTTCTTCAACTCCTTGGGGGCTTTTCTGATGAAACTGGAAGCTCACAGCAGAGATAAGCCTGACCTCTGCAGTCTCCTATGAGGGGTGAGCTATGAATTGTGGGTGCTTTGCTGGTCTGGAGTTTCAGGCTCTGGCTGCCTGGGGCATTACACAGGGTCATGCCAGGGCCTTTTGAGAATCTGCTGCTCCATGTGTGGTGTCAGTGACCAGAGAGAATGGCAGTTAATGACAGGCCAGACAGAGTGGTAACAGGTGTGCTTTGGGACCACAGGATGAATGAAGTGGAGCAGGGTAGCGGGGTGACATGGTGGGAGGTGGGGTGATGGGATGAGTGAGGTGAGAGATTGGGTGGTGGGGTAATGGGGCTATCCAGATGGGAGATGGGTGTTGAGGGATGGGGTAGAGGGGTAATGGGGTGGGCGTGAGGTGGTAGAGTGATTGGGTGAGGGAGGTGGGGGATCAAGTAGTGGGAGGACAGGGTGAGGCAGATGAGGTGGGATAGCATCTCTCTAAGCTGCCATTACCCAGCTCTTGAAGGCAGGCTCTGGAAAGGCTGCGTGGGAGCAGATCACACACACACACACACACACACACACACACACACACACACACACACACACACACACGCACACACGCTATTCATTAATGAACATCGCTGACATTATTCATATGAATTTAAAAGGAGAAAAAGCCAGTTAGGAAACAATGAACATTCATCTTTTTGTTGCTGTTGTTGTTGTTGCTCCAAGGAAGACGGTATCCAAGGCCATCTAGAGAGAAGTGTTACTAAATCCATGAAGAGGGCTGGATTTTCTGTTTCCTGTTAGGCCCTCCCTCTCTGGCTGTGCTTTTCCTGGGCCACTTCTGGATGAATGAATCGGATTGCTAAAGCGAGCTACCCCTCCCACTCCCAGGCTCTTGGAACAGCGCCCCCTTCCTTCCCCCTCTCTCTGTCAGGAAGAAGAGATGAGAGGCTCTCATGCACCAAGACACTTGGGGATTCAGGATCCTTTACTTGGTAGCCAGGCCTTTTCCAGGGTCTGAAGTCCTCCCCATGCCCCTGTGTACTGTATTGATGGTGAGGGATGGAGAGGGTGAGCTGGAGAGCATCTCACTTCCCTGCCCTCCCCAGCTTCCTTAGGAGGGTAACTTAATTGCAGACTGAGCCTTGGGAGATTTGGTGAACAGCAACTAGCTGTTTGTACTTCCCTCCTTTCACCTCTATCCCATGTCCCTTCCTCCCTCGTCCTCTTAAGGACTCTGCCTGCAGACATTGCTTGTCTTACTAACGCTCATCCCAGCCTGCACCCGGTACCCTAGAGTCACCACCTCTGTTCCCACTTCAATGCTCTATGAAAGGCCAGATACCTTTACAGCTGCCTCTTCCTCATCTGGTTCCTGTTTTATTTGCCCCTGCACTGGGCAGAGCTCATTGCTGAAGGCAGAGCCTCCTCATGGACAAGAATATACTGTGGATCCTCTGCCTGCTCTGTAAAGACATCATCGTTCTTGTTGAGGTCACGTCATATAGAAGCAGGGCTCGGGGCCAGCGCCACTGGAACCCACACCTGAGGACATTGTGTCTTCCTAAGGAGTAGCTCAGCCTTCCTACAGTCAACAATATCATGCACTTCAGCACCCCCATTGGTGCCAAAATTTACTTACTTACTTAATTCTGCTCGCTTGCATGGTGTGTGTGTGTGTGTGTGTGTGTGTGTGTGTGTGTGTGTGTGTGTGTGTTTATAAACCAATTCCCTTAAGTTGGCTTGTTCCCAGGCAGGGAGCCCACAAACAGTGAGGGGTGACTGCATTTTAAAATGGTCCATTGTCACCTTTGCCTCATACTTGTTTTTTCCTCTCTATCATAGTTTAGGGCCAATATTATTCCTCCTGATTTAGCCACTAGATTACAATGTTTTTGTTGTGGTGGTGGTGGTTAAATATTTCGAAATAGGGTCTCATATAGCCCAGGCTGGCCTCAAATTCACTAAGTAGATGAAGATAACCTCAGACTCCTGATCCTCCTGTGTCCAGATCCTAAGTGCTGAGATTGTGGGCATGCACCACCATGCCTGTTTTGTTGTTGTTGTTGTTGTTGTTTGTTTTGTTTTGTTTTTCAAGACAGGGTTTCTTTGTGTAGCTATGGCTGTCTAGGAACTCAGCCTGTGGACTAGGCTGGCTTCGAACTCACAGAGATCTGCCTGCCTCTGCTTCCTGAGTGCTGGGATTAAAGGCATGCACCACCACTACCATACCTGTTCTATGTGGGCAGAACTCAGGAATGAGTTGCTCCCTAGGTCCTAGAATATGTTTATTGTTTTTTAATATTCATTTTCATTTTGAGTTATGCACATGTGTGTGAGCATGTTCAGGCAGGTGCCTGTGGAGGCCAGAAGATGCCATTCTTGGAGCTGGAGTTACATGTAGTTGTAAGCTGTCTGATATGGGAGCTGGAACTGAATTCAGGTCCTCTGCAAGAACAGTGCAATCTCCATCCCTGAATGTGGTTCTTGTTGGGCCTTCCTGGAAGCATGGCCTGAGGGTTTGCCCGTTCTTCCTTGCTAGGGCAGTTTCCTGGTGTTCTGTGTCATATCCTGAGTTGCTGGCCTTGTTTCTGTTTATGCCAGGGGAACCAGCTGGCCTCACTCAGGGAGTTCCTTCTCCACGTCTACATCTCGGTCCCTCTCTCTTGAACTTTCTAGTGTCTGTGTGTCACGCATTCAGCTGGACTCATCTGTCCCCAGGACTCTCTGATCTGGAGTAGGGCCTGTTTTCCTAGCTTCGCGCTCTGTTTCTGACAAGTATTCTCTGGAGCTGTTGTTTGGCACATATCCTGATGTCTGATTATTTTCCTCCTGAGGGTATCGTTTCTTTAGACAGCCCTTCCTCTATGGGCTGAGCTTTCACTCAGAGCAGGACGGAGCCAGCTCTCTCCCCACTATTCCCTCTCCAGCCTTTCTTGTTGCCTAAGTCATATATCCCTGGCCAGCCCACTCCAGCCGGGTGACAGCAGCTCTGTCCTTCTGCTGGTCCTGGAGCACATGAGTAAAGTGAAGGTAGATATATAGTCTGTCTGTCGGTCTGTCTTCCTTTACATATAAAAGATATGGAGGTATGGAAGCTTCTAGAGCGCTGGGGGCAACTATCTCCTTTTTTTTTTTTTTTTTTTTCTCCAAAGATTATTGTAAACGCTTTTCCTGGGGAAGTCCCCTGAATGCAGACTGTCTCTTTATCACGGATGGACCCCGTCTTCCCCCATCACTCAGCAAAGAGCCCTGCCTCAAGGGTCTCTGAACAGCTGGTTCCAGAACCTTGTCTCCCACCCAAGGAAGAGAAAAGAGCCACAGGGAGAGGGAGGAGGCACTCCTCCTGCCACAGCCTTCTGTTGCTCTGCAGGTCACCAGAGAGGGTCTGTTCCGACGGTGTGTAGCACCCCAGTCCTCCTCAGGCACTTCCTAGGCTGGCTTCTGAATTTTGGAACATTTAGTCTGACTTACTTGATTCCCAGAGACTATATCCGTCAGTGTTGGCGTCCATGGTAGAGAGCCCTTGGCCCAGCATCCATTCGAGCCATCCTTCCATTACAGTGTTTTAACTGGTTAAGCTTTATTTCTCAGAATTGCTTATCTATATAGGCCTACATGCTGTGGGCTGTGGGAGTGCTCCAGGGTGGCAGACCTAGAACCTAAACATCAAAGCTGGGGGACAGAAGTGGTGGTGAGGGTTAGGCTGCTGGGAGCAGATACAGACCATAGCACACCCCTTCCATTGCTGGGGTCTACCCTCAGGATGGGCAGGCCCACTGCACTGAGGCAGGATGCAGCCTTGCCTTCGTCTTGAGCCTGACACGACTCATCCCTGTGGGTGTGCTCCACACAGGGGAAGTCTCCGTGTGCCATAATTTTACCAAAAGGTGCTGAACGACTTCCTGAATGCTGACCTCAAGACAGACACCATACCAAGGTCTTGAATGTGTTCTATGGAGTCCTTGAAGCAACCCTGAGCTTGGCAGTGTGTCTGGGTATAGAGGGCCAGCATCTTAGGAGTTCAAATGGAACCTTCATGATCCACAGCTGTCTGGAGACGGAGCCATACAGCCCGGTCACCAGGAGGCTCAGGGTGTGCTGAAGTTTTCAGTGAGGCTTTTTGATAACACATAAGGAAGTAGATTTTCTTGTGACATTTTCTTACATACATGCCTTTAAACTTTGTTCTTATCTTCCCCGCCACTGTCCCTCCCTGCCCTCTCTACCTCCTCACACTCCTACCTCCGCCCCCACTGTCCTTTCCTGCCTCCCTACCTTTCTGTTGGTCTCCTTCCTCCTCCCAAATAGCCTCCATCTTCTCCCCTCTCACAATCCCTCTCCTGACCCCCGCTTCACCACACATTTAAATCTAGGTTGTTTATATGAGAGCAAGCATGCACTATCTGTCTTTTTGAGTCTGGCCTATTTTGCTTAACAAAACAGCCTCCAGTTTCATCCATTTTCCTGCAAATGTCCTGATTTCCTTCTTTATGTCTGTATAAGATTCCTCTGCATGTATTCATGGTATTTTTTTTTTTTTATTCGTACATCTGACGTTGATGTGAACTGCTATGAATAGCATCATAGTAAATGTCCTAATTTGTAGAAGGAACGTGGAAGATCAGGTGAGAGACAGAGCAGAGGGTCTGAGATCTGAAAACCCGCTGAACAAAAGGCCCACGATGTGCCCATTGGCTGCCAGGTACCCAGGCCTAGTTTATACATATAACCGGACTAGTGGCAGGTGAGAAGTGTATGTGGAAAACAGTCCTGGGACCACAGTCGTTATCACTGTGTATGTACCCCTACTCTGGCCAGTCCATTGAGTTATCCCTGCTGCTGTAGTGTGTTCCTTAGCAGCCAGGATGGGTTAGGCGACTGGAGAGGGTTTTCAGGACTCTCAGCGTAGGCATAGTGTGGTGGAGCTCAGGCAGACACAGCACTGATGTCTCGCAAGCCTAAGCTCCATGCTCCCTGTCTACTTTAACCAGTCCCTGGCTGGCCACCTTTACTGTGGTACAGGCCCGTTTCTCCCACAGGTCTTGTGACTGCTTGTACCCACTAGAGTTACTGGGCATGCTGGGAAAGGCCGCCCTGGACACCTAGTACTGAAGAATAGAAGTGCAATGGCACTTGGAACCGGAAGGGCCCGCTCAGGAGCGTAATCAGCTCTGGAACTTTCTAAAGCCCATTCTACTTCATTTTGTTCAAGACAAACAAAGCCTCTGGAGGCAGAGACAGACAATCCCACGGGTATGAGTTGTCAGCAACAGAGGGGGCATTGTTCCCGCATGCCGTCCCTTGCGGGCTAAATCCTCTGTCTAGCTGGGGACATGACACAGTTCCTGGAATCCTGCCCGGAGGAGCTGCCAGCCAGCTTGCCCTAGGGGCCCCCAGTACCTACACACTGGGTAGTGGTGCTTGGAGAAGCTGCAGGACTGTCCTTCACTGCCCCATGAGGCCTAACCCTGCTGTCTCCCGCTACCTGCTATTTCTGAGTTCACAACTCCAGCGAGCCGGGGCCAGGAAAGCCTTGGACAGTGCTGCAAGGCACCCATGGAGCCCTGGCTGAGCAGAACCCGGGTGGTGGGTTTAGAGGACAGGCAGAGGCTGGTGAAGGGTGCTGGGAGCATGTTGAGGCATATTTCTGCATCATTTAGAATGCGGTATACTACCGGCACTAGCCATTCAATTTGGCCTTTTAAGAAGTGGCATGTGCCCAGATCAGTGCCAAGCAAAGTGGGCTTTTCTTTTATATTTTCGGAGAACAGTGAGTGAGGGAGTACGCACAGCGCCTATTGTGACCAAGCTGTATGGCGGCACTGACGTGAACCCACTTTTCTCCTAAGGAGGTGGAAGAAGAACACTGTGAATGGAGAGGGGGGTTTTTGAGGGTTCCTAGCAGCAGCCCCCCCCCAACGTCCAGTCAGGCTTGGCACTTGGAGCTCAGCCTAAGCTATCAGTCTATGCTTCCATTTCCTCCACCCCGCCGCCCTGGCTCATCTCCTGGCAGCCACTGCAGGGAAACGAGGCTGGCCCCTTTTGCCTTAATTAGTACTTCCATTTAGGACATAGATATATCTTCCTATGGGGTATTTCATTTAGCAAAAAGCTTTTCATCTACCACTCTGACCCCCTTAAAGACAATTTATTGCAGTTCATCCTCCCACCCCCCCCCCCCTCCGCCCCCACCACACTGCTTGACTCTCTCTGGCCCTATCTCACTCATGTACTCCCTGAAGCCACTGCTCCAGATTTGGCAATCCTAGAAGTCTCTGCCCCTTCATCTCACTATCTTCCTCCCCCACCCCTCCCCCACCCTCCACACCAGTGAGCATCTATCACCTGCTTCTGAATGGTCCGCCTAATTTGCCTGACTCAGAAACATCCTTGACGGTTATGTTTGTCATTGAGGTTGAAGTGGAGAGCCAGGCACAGTGCCATCATATCCCTCTTATGCTTTTGGTTGCAGGCAGGTGACTGGCCAGCTGGCCTTGCATATATGACATTTCTTGTACTTTTGAATAAAAGGGGAGAGAACTTACCTTGCTGTGAAGATGCTTGGACCCATGTTCCTGTCCAGAGACTGAGGACAAAGGACCATGTGGTGAGCATCCTTGGTGAGAGGGTATAGGAAGGCTGGTCAAGTCACTAACAGGAAGGTCTCCAGCAGAGGGGCTGGGTCCATAGTGCCTGACACCCTAGAGAAAGCTACTAGCCCCACCATCTAGCTTGGATCTAAGCTTGCAGCTAGCTCACACCCTGTAGCTCTCACCTCACCATTCCTAGACTCTGATTCCTGCCAGAGGCTCCCACCTGCAGAATTCCTTTCTCTGGAATCCCAGATCTCTCATGCACTTGTCATTATCGTTCCTACCCAATTCATAGACAGCTGGCTCCCTGTACCATCCATCTAGCAGATATCCCTAGTTCATTTCTGCCCTTAGCCCTGGACCACCATCACTACATCCCCAACATAACAGTGTCTATCAAGTGTAAGCTCACTTCTCTTGGGTGTTCTATGGAAAGCTCAGAGGCCCTTGGCTGAGTCTGGGTATAGCCTGGGACATGGCTCTTCCCTTCGTCCTCCTTGTGCCCACACACCTGGCCTAGCTTTGAGTGTCTTCCTTGGTCAGGGTTACCTTTAAACAGGACTGCCCCCAGAAACAGTCAAAAAAGAGCTTTATTGATTTTTAATTTTTACAGATCACAGAGTCTGTTTATTTTAAGCATTCAGGTCAACAGTTTCTAGTAAATTTAGCAAGCTGTGTACCCATTTCCTCCATCCAGGTTTGGGGTTCTCCCCCACCCCAGAAAGATTCCCTCATGCCCACTTCCAGTCTGACAAATGTGATTCCACCCTCTGTGTCTGTTGGCTTTCCTGCTCTGGGCATTTCCTTGTAGACCAGTACAGTCTGAGCATTATGGTGGTCACTGGCTTTATTCAGCTCCTCTAGGACTTCTTACTGTCCCCAGAGGGGGCGCAGATACTCCTCTATCCATCAGAGGCTCCGTCTGGCTTTCTCAGGTCTTTGGCTGCCTTGGAGTTGCAGCTTCTCTCACTGCGCATGCTCGAGGAGCTGCTTGCTTATTGTCTCTATTCCTTGGTTCCCTGTGTGTTTTGCTAATGCAGCCACAGCTGAGACTGCACTGAAGCCTGCATCAGGGCAGTGGGCTCATCTGAGCTTTTCCTGTCAGTCAAGGACGGACATTATAGCTGAGCCCCGGAGGTGATGTGTTTTCTTGGGGAGACGTGTTCCCAGAACTTCCTAGGCACAGCCAGCCGTGGAATCCATGTGTTGAAGCCACAGAGGTGGCCACATGCTGTGGTGTAGTGTGTGGCCCGGGGAGACAGGCGTAGGGGTAGACTGAGACATGGCCGGGACATGATGGTTTTGGTGGCCGAGGGAGTTCTATTCAGAGCATGTGACTTCACTGAATTTGTACGTGTGGCCTCGGCTGCTGTGACAGGAGGAAGGTCGGAAGAAGAGGCCGATGGAGAAAAGAGACTCCTGGGGAGAAGGAGAAACAGAGATGGGAGCCAGGTAGAGGGCTGGCAGGGGAAAGCCAGACTGCACAGGTTCCAGGTGACCTGGGGTACTAAGATCAGTGCCTCGGGGGCCTTATAACAGTGACCTGTCAGTCAGTTTGAAATAGAATGCCTGTTTCATAGCTATTTCCAGGAACAGACCCAAAACCCCATTTTCTTTCTTTCTTTTTCTCATTTTCATGTGTGCGTATGTGTATGTTTGCGCACGCGCGTGTGTGTGTTGGTGTGCTTGTGCATGTGGAGGCCAGAGGTTAATGTAGAGAGAGTCCTCCTTGACTACATCTCTCCCACCGCGTTAGTTGAGGCAGGGTCTCTCAATGAAATCCAGAGCTTGCCTATGATATGGTTAGGCTTGCTAGCAGCTGGCTCTGGGGGTCTTCCTTGGAGGATGAGTTTCAGGTCTTGAGGCTCTGAACTCCGGTCCTCATGCTAGCATGGCAAATGCTTTAACAGCTGCATCACTCCCTCAGCATCCATTTTCTTTCATAATTCATGTAACTACACCATTCACTCATGGACAGTGTATATGCCTCAGTGGATCTTGGGGTATTCACAGGTGGGGGCACTGCCCCCTCAGTCATACTGTTTTCTTTCTTTCTTTCTTTTTTTTTTTTTTTTTTTTTGAGACAGGGTTTCTCTGTGTATCCCTGGCTGTCCTGGACTCATTTTGTAGACCCAGGCTGGCCTCAAACTCACAGTGATCCACCTGCCTCTGCCTCCCAAGTGCTAGGATTAAAGGCGTGCACAACCACACCTGGACCATACTGTTTTCTTATCCTTGGAGGAATTTGTGCACCATCTAACCACCTGTCCTCTCATGGATCTTCCTGTGCCTCTTCCTCTCTGCACATGCAGGCTAAGTGGAGTCACAGGATGTACGGACCAAGACCTGGAGACTTGCTCTTTAGAGTCCTGTCTTTCCTGTTGGCCACATATTCGTTGGCCCTCACATTCGTACACACACCGGTGCTCACAAATCCACTGGGGTCTTTGTTTCTTGTTTTTAATTTTTTTTTTTTCAGATAGGCTCTTTCTATGTAGATCAGATTGGCCCTGGAACTTCTGACAATTCCCCTACATCAGCCTTGTCAGTGCACGGATTGACGGGGTAAGCCACCACACTGACTGACTTCTTAACATCACAAGGTAGCCTCCCTGATCAAGTCAGACGTGCAGAACTCCTGTGTCAAAAGGTTCCTCTGTGCCAGCAGCTGCACTTCACTGTGCACATTTCTCTCAGAATGGATTTTCCGTACGCAGTTTAGAAATAACTATTTATTTGTGCGTCTGCATGCCATGGGACATGTGGAGGTCAGAGAACACCTTGTGGTAGTAAGCTCTCTCTTCTACTGTGTAGGTTACAGGGATTGGGCTCAGGTCATCAGGCTCGGGGACTCGGTCCTCTCGCTGGCCTAGAATAGACTCTTTTCTACTTGCTCAGTACTCACCCAAAGGTGGTTTATTCGAGACTAAAGACTCGACTAGAGATTCCTTGTGTGTGAGTTTGATTGGGCACAGTTTCTGCTCTATGAAAAAAAGCCAACAGGGCCGACATGGTGCTTCGTCTCCATTGCCAACTTGACTGGATATTAAATTGCCCTGAGGGGAGACTCACCTCTTGCTATCTGTGAGGATGTTTCCAGAGAGGCTGAAGTGAACCAGGAAGACCCATCCTGCATTCAGGCAGCACCATCCTATAGGCTTGGGGTCCTGGCACTGGGGTCCTGACTTGGATGTGATGTGACACGCCTGCTGCTGTGCCCTCCTGGCCATGATGAGCTCTGCCCTTAAGCTGTGAGCCACAGAAGCCCGCCCTCCCTCCCTCCCTTCAGTTGCTTTTGTCTCAGCAAACGAAGAGAAAGTCACAAACACAATTGGATGGTAGATGACATCGATGATGGTCCTCATTCAGAGGCTTGGAGTTCAAGGACTGTGGCCAGAGCTGAAGCTCAGCCATCCAGCCCGGCCCCATGAGGCTGAGGATGCCTGAGGGCTGTAGAAGTATTTTATTCCTCATAGAGAAAATGTCAAGAATAATAAGTACCGCAGGCTCCAGGATGTCTATTACATAGATCTACGAGCACAGACATCTTCACTTTTTAGTGATAAGATTAAGCCTTCCTGATACAGTCAGCCTTTGTGTCCTCATTTCCAATCCCTTCCTTTCATTCATATTCTCTTTCCTCCTCCCTCCTCCCACCTTCTTGGCAGTTTTGATATGTACCCCCAGGCTGGCCGTAAACTCATGATCCTCCTGCCTCAGCCCCCAAAGTGCTGAGACCATAGGCATATGTCACCATGTTCATCCCTTACCCATCTGTCACCCACGCACCTGTCCGCCCACCAACTCAATTGTCCACTCCTTATCTTCTCATCCGTCCACTCTTCTCCCCACCACACGTCCCATCCCCTCATCCATGCAAACATTCAAGTATCCGTGTGTCCATCTACTCTTTCGCAGTGTAGAAGCGTGCACTTAGGATTTTGTACCTGCTTTGAGGGACCACCCAGTGTGCTTTGTAGTGTATGGCTGGATCGTTGCTGAGAGAGAAAGATGGCAGAGAGTCTGGTTTTCTTTGTGGTTTCGTTAACTCATCACCACCCCAAAGGAAGCTCCTGTCCCCATCTCGTCTGCAGTGCTGCCGCGATAACCTGTCTCCTCCTGCTTCAGCTGGGCAGTTCCACCCCACAGCTTTCATCGGGGACCCGGTGCATCATAAGCTGCTGGAAAGAGAGCAGAGGTCCGGGGGCCCCACCCTTCGTGGAATGGAAGAAAGGCAGCCTTGATCCTGCCAACTATTATTTCTCTCTCACAGCTTGGCTTGATAGCAACAGGTGGAGGGGGACCCAATATTCACATCCAGCATTTTCAAACAACTAAAACTGGTGTGGTCAGGATGCTGGGCCACCCTTTTCCTCTGCTGGATATCAAGTTGGAGTTGTGTGTGCGTGGTCAGGTGACCTAGCTGGCGGCGGGTCTCTGAGCCCAAACATAATCAGCCAACATGGTATGCTTTTCTGCTTGAGCTCGTTGTTAATTCCCACTTAATTCTCTTAGGAAAAAAAAAATAACTTCTGGGAATGGAAGCCTTGGCCTGGGATTACCAAAATGCTGTACAAAAACTCGGCAAATCCCATGTCAGGGTGGAATGCGGAGGCTCAGAGGCCAGGCTAGCAGCTAGGAACATGGAACAACATCTCTGCTGGTGTGCCATGATGGATCACCAGGAAGGTGACCCACTCACCCATGTGAAATGCAAGGCCAGGGCTGTCTTCTAACATCTTTGCTGTGACTGTGTTTGTAGGCGAGGGCCATAGTTAAGGAGCTGCTGAAATGGCCACTCCATTAGGGAAGGTATTAGGTATTATTGTTGTTGTTGTTGTTGTCAACAAGAGAGAGGAAATATCCAAAGGCATCAGGAAGAGTCCAGAGCAGAGAGAAAAGAAAGCAGTCTGGACATGACCCGGGCTAGGGAAGTGAGAGAGAATAGCACAAATAGCAAGAGATGGAAATAGCAAGAATTCAAGAAAATATTGAGAAATATTCAATATGCTATTGAGAAATAGTAAGAAGGCTAGAAGAGAACAAGAGAGAGAACAGCAAGAGTAGCTGGGTTATAAGGAGGATGGCTGTGGGGAGAGAAGCCTGCGAGCTGCAGGGAGAGCTGAGAAGGGCTAATGTGGGGATTTTGAAATGTGTAACAAGTGCTTGTGACTAAGGACAGAGGAGCCCCGCGGCCAGCATGGGCTTTGATATGCTACAGCGGGAGAGCCATGTCCCTTCTGCCAGAGACAAGGGACTGCTTTGGGGCATAGAAAACACATTTTACAAGCTCCCGAGGAATGCTGCCTTTTATCTGACAGCCAGTAAGCCTTCTGTAGTCCAGCCTGAGCTCACTTCTGAATATGTGGACTGCCGAGTCCTAGTAGTGTTATAGAAATTTTGGGTTGTCACTTTTGTTGGGGGAAGTTGGGGTCCCCTCAGGGTGCTTAGTCATGTTAATAAAAAGAATTTAAGATTAGACTCAGAAAAAACAAACCCTGGAGGTAGATCTTATTAGTATTTAAAAGAAAAACCCCAGGGCAGACAAGCTGTAAGTCTGGGTACTTGCCCAGTGGAGGGAGGTGATGAGGAAGACAATTTGTGGCAAAGAGGGCTTCAGAGAAAGAATAAAAAGGCCCATGGTCCTGGAGACAGCTTACTGAGGCTCTGGCCATCGTCCAAAAGAAAGAGACTGAGGGAGGAAAAGAGAAAAATGGCATTTTTCTGAGTCAAGGCTCAGGTGAGCCAACTAACAGAGCCTAGGAACAGCACAGAGAACAGGGATTCTCTGGGAGGAAAAAAAAAAAAAATACATTCTCTCATTGAAAGGATAATTATTCCTCCCAACTCTTTACCATGGCAGTGAGCTTTCCTGAGAGGTGTTACTCTGGCCAGGTGATTGGCTAGGTGGTTCTTCTGGATAAACTATTAGGGGAGGAACAATAGTGTACCTCTACCTGGAGGAAGATTCCATAGTTTATGACCTCCCTTTAAGGAGCCCCCACCCCCCGCCAGTGCCACTCTAAGAATTATATTTTCAGGATCCCCTCGTTTTGTCTCTGATTCTGCTTCCTGGCTTGGTTGCTCCCACTTTGTCTCTACCCTGTGGGATAAACTCCCTTCCTTTCTCTCCAGCCCCACCCCACCTTTTCAGTTGTGACTGGTTGCTGCCTGGCCTGCCTCCCTCCTCCTGATTAGCTTTCTAGTTTGAGTAGTCTCCCTCCTCTCTCTGTGCTACTGGGGGGCACTGCAGCTTGCCAAAGCCTCGGGGGTTCCCCAAGTTCCAGTTCCTGGCAGCTGGAAACATGTGACAGTTTGGGAGTGCCCCACCTTGGATGCAGGAGTGCCATTACCTTTAGAACAGCAAGGGAGAGCAGCATGTAAGTGCCTCGTGAGTGTATCTTGTCTGACTCAGGGCAGTCTCTCCTCTTCACTTTATTGCTTTTACACTGACTATTGTGGCCCGAGTCTTGACTGTCTACTTTGTGATAGCTCTGCCCAAGAGAGCGGCTAAGGAGGAAAATTAACTCATCCTCAAGGAGCACATGAGCCCCTGGTGGGTCTGAGCAGTACCTCCCAGTTCGGTCTCACCTCGGCAATAGCTGAGGCTTCGCCACAGCATCAGATGGCTGCAGTTAGGCTTCTGCAGCTTGAAGTGTTATAATTGGAAAAGGGAATCTACAGCCACGGTCTCCTTGATCAAATTCTCCGAAGCATAAGCTTGGCCCTTGGACTTCAGCATCACGGTGTTAGCCTGCCTTTCTAGGTCAAGGTCACCAGCTCCCTTTAAAGCCCTCATCTTAAGCTTCATGTGTTGCCTCAGCCGTGCTCTGGCACCAACTGCCATGAGTCTCAGCATGATTGATGGGTTTTTGCTCAAAACAAAAACCATTTTTGTTTGGATAGTGGCATTTGTGGCCCAATCACAGCATGGGTTGACCTTGCATTGCTGTTTCTCAGAGCAGGTGCAGATTGCAGCCAGCCAGCCGACCCAGTCAAAATCTTCCTCAGCGTGCCTTGCCTCAAGCTTCCACCAAGCCTGTGTTCAACACGGGTCATTCAAATGCATTGCGAGAGCAGGGGAGATGGCTCAGTTGGTAAAATGCTTACCTTGCAAGTTCAAGGATCTGAGTTCAATCCCTGTCACCCACGTTAAAACCCCAGGCATAGGGCTACATGGTTGTAACCCCAGCTCTTAGAAGACAATGACAGGTAGGTCCCTGGGGGCTCATTGGCCAGGCAGCACCGCCTAATCAGTGAGTTCCAGGCTAGTGACAGGGATTGGTGTTTTAAAACAATCAAGGTGAGTGAGACCTCAGAAATGCACCCAATATTGCCCTCTGGCCTCTACACACATACACACACATGTACCAGCACCTGCACGCAAATGTCCCTGCACACACATGAGCACACACAGCATCATGAAGAAATCAGTGATGGTGTGGCTAGTCAGTGCAGAGTGGTTTTCAGTGGGAAATGCAATTTCTTGTCCAGAGTATCTTAGAGCACACTGGGAGTGCCCTGTCCATAGTGTGACCTATGCCAGGGACCATGTTTCCCACTCTGACGGTGGCCCCAGCTACCTTAGGGACCCCTTCCATGAATGCTTGTCCTCGAGTTCTTTAGGTTTCTTCCTGGCTCCTTGGGGGGTGGGGGTGAGTGGGTCATTTAAGTCTCACTTGGGGTTAACAGGGCGTGAGGAGGTGGGGGCCATAGAGTATGTGCTCAGTTCCAGCCTGGACTTGTTGAATTTCCCACCCAGGCTGCCCGCTGTAATGAGACTTCATGCAGCGTAGTATGTATTATTCTTCCGTGCTTTGTCTAGATGCTCCCTCGCCTTCACTGCAGTCTCATGGGGCAAGTCCTTACAGTTGTCTTAGGCCCCAGAGAGACATGGGCATACTGTAGCTGGCTTTGTCCACAGTGCTGCTGTGACTCAGAACACTCGTGTACAGCAAACTAGGGGCAGCTGTCTTTCTGCAGTGGTGGGCACATGCCCCCCAGCGCTGTCTTGTTCATCCCACTGGTGTTCACAAGGGCTGGCAGTCAGTGCCAACTTGCCCTTCAGCCCTCACTGTGGGCATGTAGTCCTCTGTGGGTTATAGATGTTTGCTCTTGGCCATCCAGTTGTGTCTGGTATAGGACAGGTGTGACCTCCCCTGTTCTTATGTTGGAGCCCTGACTCCAGAACCTCAGAATGTGACTCATCCCCCCCCCCTTATCTCCTTTCATCTTCCCTCATCCCCAAGCAACTCAGCTGGAGTTGGGAGCATTAGGATCAGCTGAACGCTGGGGTGTCTCTGAGATAGAGAGGGGAGTGGGGCTGTGTCCTGGCAGATGCTGTTGGTGACTTGAGGAGGAAGGGCAGCTGTCTGTCTTGTAGAAGAGAAACATGTGGAGACCATGTAGGTCATAGGTAAGCCCAGGGTGACAGAAGAAACAGGAGGGAGGTAGGGCAGGGTGGGGAATCCCATGTCAAATAGTTTATCCTAGTCCTGTTGTTGATGACAAGTGAGGTCTGAGGATGGGCTGGGGACAGGGGTTGGAGTGATGTAAATGCAGGGCACACTGGTTGGAAGCTCATGTGAGACTCGGGGTCCATCAACGATGGTAGATCTAGGGCTGTTACAGTTTAAGTGGGAAGCACCCTCCTCATGAATTGAACACCAGGTCCTAGTTAGCCATGCTGATATGGGACCCCCCCCCCCCAGGGAGTAGGGCTTAGCTGAAGAAAGTGGGACACTTGGAAGGTGGGCCTTGAGGTTCACAGCCTGGATCCACCTACTTCCTGTCTAGTCTCAGCTTCCCAATCTGCGCCCACCCGAGGAAGCACTTACCCTCTCAGCCACAAGCCATTCTTGCTACCGTGCCTTCTGTACTATGGTGGATCATTTCCCCTTAAACTATGACTCCCCACTTCAGTTGCTTTTGTGGAGTAGTCTGTCACAAAGGTGAAGATAGTAACCACCACTTTGGGCTATGCATTTGGGGGCTGCCTCTGTCCAGTCCTTCTGCGGTGACACGGTCTAGGTACATTGCTTTCCCCGTCAGCACATGTGCCACTGCCCGATGGAATCACCATCCCACCTGTGCTAGAGCAGGGGGGCTCCTTCCAAGTGTTTTTAGTTCTGTGAATTTGTGTTGACGGAGACATCGTCTTTTCATTGGTTTTGTTGTCCTTCTGAAAGCTCTCCTCTGTGCCTGCATCCTGAAGTCCTGTGCCCAGCTCAGGGACCCAGCCTAGAAGGCTCCCATCTGTGTTCCTGTGTTTGCCAGACATACCCAGTGTAGGTGGCAGCCACACACAGTGCCAGCTGCACCCCCAGCACCACTATACAGATTTCTGTTGCTTTGTTTATGTTTTGAAAAAGATGACTGCTCTTTCAAACTTTATCCCTCTTTACGAGGACTGAAGTGTGTCCTGTAGGGGCTTTAAACATCCAACATTGGACAAGCTTACTAGAAACTGGAAAGTCTGAGCAGAAAGGAAGGTTTCCTTGACATAGGCATGCCCTGAACATGAACATGTCTCCTTGGGTGGCATAATGGTTATTGGCACCTTTCTGTTTTGCTTGCTCTGCAGTTGGTGTAAGCAGATATGGAGGAGTGTAATGTGTGTCAGCTCCCGATGGAAGGGTCTTGGTCGCTGGGTTGAGATTAAAGCCCTGAACACTGGTCTAACAGCTACAACCCCAGCCAGGGAAGCTGACACCTCCCAATTCTCCGCATGAGTGAATGTTCCTGTTGGTCCCTCTCAGGTGTCACTAGCTGAGTTCAGGGTGACCTTCAGACCTTCCTGGGTTGGTTACAGGACCTACCGGGACCAGTTATTCCTTCCAGTGAGGAGTCATTTGGGCCCCCTTCCATCCGCCCAGGGCTAGGTGAGAACCTCTGTGATCTTGACACAACAAAAGCACGATAAGAGATATGGCCTCCTGAGGCTGCTGGCAACCCCACCACTCCCAGTTCAGGAATCATTGCAGGATTTGGGTTACAATACGCACATGGGACGCCCCAACTCAGGTTCCCTCACACAGCCACACCTCAGCGCATTCCACCAGGCCCTCCCCACAGCTGACAAGAACCTGCCAACTGGCAAGTGCCTAGAGGAGCCCAGGGCTGTATGCCACCTCCCAGAGGACTTGTATGCCATTGTAGGCTACACAAAGACTGGCATTCACTGCCATTTGGTGGGCAGAGCGGTGATGCCTAGTCTGCACCTCCCTAGCGCAAGAACCAACCCCAAGAAACAAAGCGGCAGCTTTGAAAAGCACCAGAGGCATCACGTGGAGACCCTTCTGGAAAGAGCCGGAGTTCAGAGGTCAGGAAGGCCTGGGTCTGCCACCGACCTGCTAGGTAGACCTACTAAGCTGCCACCGTGTTGATCCCTTGCTCAAAGTTTGGGCCTCACTCCACCCACATGGTGGCCAGAAAGATACATGTGGCCATAAGCAGCATAGCCCCCAAGGAGACAGTGACTTATTTAGAAATGGAGTTTTTGCAGATGTGGTCAAGTAAGATGAGACTGTACTGGAGAAGGGAGCGCTGACCCAACACTGTGACATTGCAGAGTGGTACATGGGGATGTCACTGGAGGCTTCAGGAAGATTATCTGGGTGATGTTCCTATAGGGGAAAAACAAACAAACAAACAAACAAATAAAGTGCTGAAAGTCTCCAATACAGCTCTAGAACTAGAGAGTGGGACAGAGGCTCCTCAGGGTATCCTGAGGAGTCCCTGCTGCCACCGGTCTTGGACTTCTGAACTCAGGTATGAAGCAGCACATCTGGGGTCAGTCATAGCATCCTCATGAAGTTACGAACACGTAAATTACCTGCCCCTGGCCTTTAATCTTGATTGTCAACTTAACTGAATTTGGAAATCACCACGGAGACACACATCAGGGCACGTCAATTAGAGTGTTTCTAGACAGGCCTAACAGGTGATGGTAGTGATGGTGATGGTATCTATGATCTTGATGGTAACGGTGGCGGGGCTAGTGATGATGAGGGTGATGGTGGTGATAGTGGTGATGTTGGTGATGGTGATGACAGCACCTGTCAATATCATCAATATCACGGATCCTAGCATGTCAGAACTGTGCTATGTCTATTCCACACTCACCACAGCCATAAGTGGGTAATATCATTGTTACATTAATAATGTTTTCATTCTCGTTTCTCTGGCCAAGGAAGCTGAACCTCAGATACCTAAGCAAGTGCCCCTGATCAAATAGTTTCTTGTGATTGCCAGCTCTCACCCTTCAAGTACACACAGTTGGATTTTGTTTTTTTCCATTTTCATTTATGTGTAGGTGGCGTGCATATATGTGTGCATATTTGCATCTGTATGGACACATGAGTGAGTAGGGTGATGTCTAGAATAGTCCTTCATTGCTCATTCTCCTTATTCACTGAAGCAGGATCTAAGGTCCTATCAGTCAAACCCATATGGCTAGTGCCACCAGCTTACTCTGCCGCGTGAGCTGTCCCTGCCTTCTGGGCCGGAATTATGGCTGTGCACCACACCCACCTGACATTTATATGCATTCTAGGGATTTGAACTCTGGTCCTTGCACTTGCACAGCAAGCACTTTAACCACAGAGCCATCCCACCAGCTGGATAGTGCGTGTGGCTCTGGTTTTCTGTTCAGGGACTGTGTTGGTGTGAAGTCTCTTGTCCCTCAGGCCTCCCATGGTGAATGCCTGAGACAAGGTGTCAGAGTTGCCTGAGAGAGAACAAGCCATGTGCACCTCAGGTGGCACTGTCAACCATTGGACCAGAGGCTCCATGGAGGTGGATTGAGACTTGTGCACAGGACTTATTTTATCTGCATCAGGGTGGAGTATGACTTTGACACCTGTGTACGCTGGATCTATTAGGTGTTAAAAAAAAAAAAACAAGTAGGAAATCATGCAGTGTGTCCCAGCACAGCTGTGAATGCCTCAAACAAAAGTGAAAAAAAAAAAATATTTTCTAATACAATCACACAAAGTTCTCAAATGTGAACTTGGTAGATTTCAATTTTGTGTTCCAATATGAAATGCATTTGGGGAGGATGTGTGGAATTTTTAAAACGTGTCGTCATTACATATGAGAAAACCTGAGTGTCCATAGGTCTGGGGGCTCAGAAGAGGCCCTGTGACCCCCAGTTATCATGTGCATATGATAATCTTGATGTCCGTGCTAGGCTGGCTGGTCGGGGACTCTCGGGCATTAACCTGTCTCTACCTCCCCAGTGCTGGGATCTTTGTGAGAATTCTGGAATTCAAGCTTAGGCCCTGTGCTCAGACGGCAGGCACTTCGTTGATTCCCAGCCCTGTTTTTGCTTTGCCTCTGTCTGAGAGGCAAAGGTAAACTTTACTTTGCAGTCAGCAAGCCACAGCTCTTGCCTCCTGTGTTCTGAACAAGCAGCAGTGGGGCAGAGGGCGCAGAGGGCAGGGAAGGAACAGGACACCTTTGATCCTGTGCCCAGGTGGATGATGCTCTGATGACCCTTGGCATCCCTGACTCGTGTTTCTGGTCTCTCTGCAGAAGTGTATTCGATTTAACCCAGATGCCACCGTGTGGGTGGCCAAACAGCGGATCCTGTGCACACTGAACCAAGGCCTGAAGGATGTACTCAACTACGGGCTCTTCCAGCCGGCCAGCAACGGGCGGGATGGCAAGTTCCTGGATGAAGAACGGCTGCTGCGGGAATACCCGCAGCCCACAGGCCAGGGTGTGCCTTCCTTGGAGGTAACTGGCAACGAGTGACTGTGTGAGGGCTGGTGCTGTGCATGCCTGGTGCAGCCCTTTTTTTTTTTTTTTTTTTTTCGAGACCGGGTTTCTCTGTGTAGTCTTGGCTGTCCTGGACTCACTGTGTAGACCAGGCTGGCCTCGAACTCACAGCAATCCACCTGCCTCTGCCTCTCGAGTGCTGGGACTAAAGGCGTGTGCCACCACGCCCGGCCAGGTGCAGCATTTTAACCAGGCTCCTGCTTGGTTTGGATTAGAAAATTACTCAACCTACAGTTAAAGCCTGGCTCCTTTGGACCTCCCCTGTTATGTATGTGTGTGTGACAGGTCCTTCTTGGTGACTTTGAGAATGTGGGCCAGTGGCATGATTAGCTGAAGACAAAAGTGGGAGCTGAGCTTATGGCAGCATCTGGATGTGGACAGCGTCAGGCAGGATGCAGGGTGCAGCATTGCAGTCCAGCAGCAGGCATGGTATTCCTCCAGCTTGGCTCGGCTCTCTCCAATTCCATCTAGAAGTTGCACGGGCTGACCATAGGAGCCACATGCTCTCGAGCAGTCCTGGCCACCCAGTTCTTCATGACTGACTTGTTTTGACACCTGAAAATCAAGAGTTCCCATCTGAGCCATTGGTGCACCTTGCCTCCTGTGGAGGCATCCTTTGTGGGGCAGAGGGAGAGCAGGGCACAGATGCCTCCTTTGGATAGTACAGGGGTGGCGCTGGCACTTGGAGAGATGGCTCAGTGGTTAAGAGCAGCTGTTGCTCTTCCAGAGGACCCAAGTTCAGATTCCAGCATCTAAACACACGTGCACACATGTGTGTGCATGCACCGACACATGTGCACGCACACACACACACACACACACACACACACACATACACACACACAGAGATTGCTCTCTGTATTAGAGCAGCTATTGCTCTTCTAGAGGACCCAAGTTGAGATTACAGCATCTAAACACACGTATACACACATGCGCGTGCACACATGCACACACACACACACACACATACACACAGATTGCTCTCTGTATTAGAGCATTTGTTGCTCTTGCAGAGGACCTGGTTTGATTCTCAACACTCACTTGGTAGCTTCCAACCATCTTTAACTCCAGTTTCAGGGGATCTAATGCCCTTTTCTGGCCTCTGGTACACAGAGGTGCGCATGCAGGCAAAACACCAGTAGACACAAAATAATAATATTATTAAAAATTACATTTTCTTACTTTTATTTTATGTACTTACTTTTATTTTATGTATGAGTGTTTTATCTACATATATGTATATGCATGTGGGTGCTGGGAACTGTACCCAGGTCCTCTGGATGAATAGCCAAATGTTCCTCACCACTGAGCCATCTCCCCAGCTTCCTAAAAAAAAAATTACCTTAAAAAAAAGGAAAATAATACAAGGTCAGATTTCAGTTTGGGCGCTAGCTTATGCCCCACCTGGAATGTGTTTGTGTTTTTGAGCACCTGTATCACCCTTTATATGACAATCTCAGAGGAGGTCAGGAAGGAGGCACAAAGTGGCCTGAGTTCAGGAAGGTCATTTCGCTCTGGGACTCTTGGGTGGTGTTGTCCTTGTGAGAAAGATAAGGAAACTGAGGCTGAGGTGGGGCAAGGACTAGTTCAGAGTCACTCAGCAGATAGAGGGCCTCGTGTTTCCTCTCAAAATCTCAGCCTTGCCTGTGCTCAGCGTTCTTCAGGAACCTTCTGCATAGTCTCTTTAACCTTAGCCACGCAAAGGTCTGGGTGTCCGGGAGGAAGGGGCGTGATAAAGCTGACCATTGGGACACCGCTTGCCTGGGAGTGTTGTCACCAACTCCCAGTCCACTTCTCCTCTCTGCAATGAAATTTCCAACCCCAAGTAGGCAGCACTGTCCTGAGGGGCCAGTTGGAGCTCCTGAGCCTTGGACAGGACCCAGTGGGAGCCCCTGAGTTTGGGCAGGGGCCAGTGGGACCCCCTGAGCCTTGGACAGGGCCCAGTGGGAGCCTCTGAGCCTTGGGCAGAGGTGTGCATGGGATTGCTCATGTAGTTCTGACAGAGGTGAATGACAGGGAAGAAAAATGTAACATCCAAGGTGCACCGCTCCCAATAAGCGAAGGGCAGGTGGATTCCCACAGACTGAGCCAGCAGGCTGAGGCCATGAACTGAGTACTGTGTCAGACCATCTCTCCCGTTGTACCCACTGAGGACTGGCTTCCACAGCTGAGAGCCTTCCGTGTGCCCTGGTGGTCGCCGGGTGATGGGACTCTTAAGGGGGTGGGTGGGTGGGCTGTGCAGCACAGGCGCCAGTGCCTTGGTTAAGACTAGGGTTCCCTAGCCTTGGCCTGGTCGCTTTCCCTCTGAGCATCCATGTCTAGCATTTAGTCACCTGCAATCTTTTTTCTTGTTTCCATGGCAGTTTCGCTACAAGAAGCGTGTGTACAAGCAGTCCAGCCTGGATGAGAAGCAGCTGGCCAGGCTCCACACGAAGGTATTGGGGGGGGAGGGGCGGGTAATGCTTCCTCCATTCCACCAGGTCACCTCTGATCCTGGGAGTGGTCCCTGCGTGCCCTGTGGGATGGAGGACAGGCTGGGGTATACAGGTAGATTCCTCACCATGCACGCATGCATGCACGCACACACGCACGCACACATGCATGCACACACACACGTTGCCGGAGACCTGGCCAGACAGCAGGCAGCAAGGTGGCCCCAGGAAGCAGCAATGGGAGGGGAGGTCTGAGCTAGCTGGAGGGCTCTGTGCCCGCTGAAGGCACAACCAGTGCCTGTGTCATGCACTCCAGACATGTCACTGAGGCTGGAGCATGGCTGGACCAGGAGGTAGGGATTCTGGGGCAGGTGGGTTGAGCCTGGAGAACATGGGGTGAACACTGCCTCCCCTTAGACACCCTTGAGATGAAATGCCTGGTGCTGACCTGGCTCTACTGCTATGGAGAGTGCACACGGGGCATTCAAAACCTACAGGTTTCTTGTTTATCAAGTGGATGCAGGATTCTCACCGTGGGTTTCTTTCTCTTGTCTTCAGTTAATTAAAAAAAAATTAAGTCAGTTTTTTGACAGTTTCATACTGTATGATGCGTAGTGTATAAATGCATTTTGATTGCTCTATTATCCTTTCTTATCTCCCTCTCGTCTCCACAACCCCCACCCCTACTCCCTACCAATCTCGTTCCACCAGGACCATCTTCCTGACCATTGGGTGGACCATAGGTGTCACCAGTGGATTCACAACTGGAGCCAAGGACCCCCCCCCCGCCCCAGTTTCCTTGAATGTATCAGCAAATAGTTCAGCAGTGAGGGGTAGGCCAGGGCCCCTCTTCCATCCATGCCTGAGTGTGCAGACTCAGTGCAGGGGTCCACAGCTACTGAATTCAAGAATGTGATGTCTGTCTTCCCAGGAGATGGCACTGGGCGGCCCTTCTCCCTGTCTCTCAGCTCTTCCATTCTTTCCTCCTTTTCTTCCACGATGTTCTCTGAGCCTTAGAGGGGATAGTATCAGTGTCTTATTTCAGGCTGAGAGGTGAATGGTTACTTATTCTCGACACCTGAGCAACTGTGAGGCCTGTAAGAACTAGGAGGAGAGGCTTTTCTGATTAAGGCCGAGGGCAGCATGTTTATGGGAATAAACAGATATTTAGTAGGCAACTTGATGCCATGTCAATTTGGTGTTTCCCCCTTAGGGCCTATGACTTTCCCTACTGTGGGTTTTTGACCCAATTTTCAGCACTAGGCTTCAATTCCTACTGCGGAGTGGGCCTCAAAGCCACAGGGAGTAGTTGGTCGCTCCCATAACTATTATGCTACCGTTGCGATATTGCCCAGCAGGTTGGTATCAGGGTTTGTAGGATTTATTTACAGCTGGGCAAGACTGTTGGTGCCTTATCTCACCCTAGATAAGGCTATTTCATAGCCTTTCAGATTTATGAAAGCTTAGCCGCCTAAGAGGAAGTGTCCAGCTCAGGTCTAGCTTAATTTCTCTGTATCATGCAACAAGCTGTGTCATGTCTTCATCTTGTTCTGATGAGCAGCCAAGACAAATGTCAACAGCCTGCATTGTTTTAGGGGCTTCTATGGCCTCTCTGACCAGCATTATTTTATTTTTGTGCCTAAGTTACCCAGAGGTGGCTGTCAGCTGCCCTTGGTTCCCTGCCCTTTGGGATATAGTGCATTTGTCCTTGACACCTTGACATCTCAGCCATGCTCTGGCCAAGTGTGGTCCAGGCTTTTCTTATATAATTTCTGCTTTGACCCAGGAATCCACATGGATATGGATAACCCCAGCATCTGAGCATTTCTGTGGTTATTTTTATTATTGTTGTTGTTATTTAATGTGTAGATGCAAACACTTGTGAATTTAAAGAAAGGTCTGAGTGAGTCAGTAGCCGTAGTTTAAATGACACGCCAGGTTTTGGGCACTTGTTCTAGTCCCAGACTGTAAGCTGTTTGGGTGGGAATCCAGCGGATGGCAGGTGCCTGGAAGGCAGAGGAATGTTGTGTCAAGTGAAAAGCCATAGGTGCTCCTGTCCTGTGGTGTGGAGACAGTGGATTGGGATGAGGGTGGGGCCCAAGAGAGATGCTGGGCTCCTCCTGACTCTGTGGCGGGGCTGCCTGCTGAGGGTGAAAGCTGTCACTTCTCTGATAGAGGAGAGGCAGCCAGGCTCTGTGACTGACCTGTGTGATCACCTTCATCCTGAACTAGGTGTCCTCAGGGCCAGGTGTCACTGCCTCTGCGGTGGGACTTAGCAGTCTCCTCTTTATGGAAGAGAGACCCTCAACTTCAGCTTCCCAACTGGGAATGAGTGGAAGGTCTGAGTGGGTCCTGGAGACTACCCATTGTCACCCTGCCCACAGGTGATCTGCTCTCTCTCCCCATGAGAGCACCTCTTGGTCCCAGTATGGTGGAAGCCACTTCTGCTGCTATCACAGCTTAGAAACCACAGGCCGACTTGAGCTCCCATAGACAGTCAGAGTCTGGATTTCTGGGTGCCCAGGTTATGGCTGTCAGTGGTGGTAGAAGGAGCTCTCTGGTACCTCTTTAGATGGTTATGGACCCCCATACCTCAGGGTTCTACCCTATGTCCCAAGACCCCTAGTGCCATTACATAGAAATCACAGTTTCCTGTGCAAATTCTGGAGAGAAAGACATAGAGGCCTTGGTACGAAGATGGCAAATAGCTAGGGTTCTGAGACATGCATCCAGGCCAGGCCCATGGTGTTGGCTGTGTGTTTATCTCATGCTTGGCCCCATGTGAGCCTGGGTGGTCCTCAGCAGTGATCTGTGCATAGGAGGCCAGTGCCTCCTAGTGGACAATCTTCTGGTCTATAAAGATCCTCCCTCCCTCCCTCCTTCCTTCCTTCCCTCCCTCCTTCCCTTCCTCCTTCCTTCTCTCCCTCCTTCACTCCTTCCCTCCATTCTTTCTTTCTGGCATGAGCTCATATGGTCCAATCTGGCTTTGAAATCACTATGAAGCTAAGGATGACACTGAACCTCTGGTCCTCCTGCCTCTACCTTCCCAGTGTTAGGATTACAGGCGTGCACCAGCATCCCCAGTTCATGCAGTACTGGGCTCAAGCCCAGGGCCTCATTCATGCCAGGCAAATCCTCTGCCCGCAGAGCCCCACTCCCTGCCCCTGTAAATACATTCCTCATACAGACATTTCTGTTTTGTTCGTTTCTTCTCCAGACCAACCTGAAGAAGTTTTTGGACCACACTCAGCATCGCTCGGTGGAGAAGCTGGTTAAGCTGCTGGACAGAGGCCTGGATCCCAATTTCCATGACCTGGAGACTGGTGGTGGGTGTTGGACTCTAATGAGGCAATTATTATTCCCGGGTTCAGGTTACCATGAATCATTCGTCTCTTATGCTGTGCTGGGTTTTACCTCAGCCTTGAAGTGGCTCCTTGTCTTAGTCAGGGTTATTATTGCTGTGATGAAACACCATGGCCAAAGCAACTTGGGGAGGAGAGAGTTTATTCAGCTTAGGCTTATATATGACACCTCATCACCAAAGGAACTGAGGACAGGAACCCAAGCAGGGCAGGACCCTGGAGGCAAGAGCTGATGCAGAGGCCACGGAGGGGTGCTGCTTACTGGTTTGCTCCCCGTGGCTTGCTCAGCCTGCTTTCTTATAGAACCCAGGACCACCAGGCCAGGACATCACCATCCACAATGGGCTGGGCCCAGCCCCGTTAATCAGTAATTAAGAAAATGCCCTACAGACAGATATTATTAAACATTCTCTTGATTGAGGTCCCCTCCATTCAGATAAGTCTAGCTTGTGTCGAGTTAACATAAAATGAGCTGCTACACTCCCCACTCATGTAACTTCTGTCTGAAGACCTGGTTTTGTTTGTTTGTTTGTTTGTTTGTTTTTCTCCTTGCTGTCTGAGCCTGCAGCCCAATGTATGCATGCATACAGTAGGTGCTCCATACATTAAGTGTTAGGAAAATGAGAAAGGGAATGAATGCTATACATGTGTAGGGCTGTTCCCCGCTGACCCCAGGCCTCCTGCAGAGCCCCCAGACTGGATTGCTAACCTGCCAGCACATTGTGTGTGTGTGTGTGTGTGTGTGTGTGTGTGTGTGTGTGTGTGTGTTCTTTTCCTCCACCTGCATGCAGGCTTCCTCACAAACAGGCAGCTGCATGCACATGTCTAGTGCCCCCTGCTGGATGCTGAGTTGCTTAGCTTTGAAATCTCCTTGGGAGAAAGCTGGGGACAGGCCTCTCTGCTCTGCACTGCCAACACCTGGTCTGGCTGTTCTTTGCTGTGTGGTTGACCTAGGATTTGTGGGGGTGTTGCTGAGCCCCCACTAATCGCCAGTAGCTTCCCTAATCAGGACAACCCAAAGTACCTTCCCATGTTTCTAGTGTCTCTTGGGTTTACTGAGTGGCGCTCAGCTGCAGCCCAGGTGAACGCTGTATCTGTGGTATGGCAGAGGGTCAAGGGACTGTCTGCTTGGACCTATTTGGATCTTGGCATGGGAGATATTTGACCTTAGCAGTGGGATCCTTTTTCCTTCCTTCTTTCCCTCTCTCCCTCCCTCTCCCTCCTCCCAGGATGCCTCAAGTCCACTGCTGGCTCCCACATGACTTCTTGTCACACCTCAAAATTACTATGTGCACAAGATATGGAGGTGTCTTATAAAGTGTGGATCTTGTTTGTCATTTGGGGCAGCCTGGCTGACCCCCTCAAGCTGAGGTGGGCCCCACTGGGTACTGATCTAGCTGGCATGACCATGTTTGAGTCTGATGGGGGCTGGGTTGCCTCATTGCTGTTGGGTTTATCTGTGAGCAGCATGAAACTGGGAAGGGGCTCGTTCCTGAGGATGGTGGGGACATCCAAGATATCAGGGGAGATACAGGAGAGATTTCAGGAGCCCTGGTGAGGGAAAGTGGAAGAAGGTCCTGACCAGAGTGAGCAGGCACCAGGTCGAGGTAGAAGCTCTTCACGGGAAAAAAGTGGTGATTTTAGTATTGTGGTGACAGGATGCCTCCTGTGGCCTCAGGGCCCCTGGCCTTTTACTGCCTGGTCCCCACTTTCCCCCACGGCTCTATGTTGATGCTCCTATGCTCCCTTGGGATGGCTCTGGCTTGCTCTGTATAGGTGGGGGCCTTCCTGTCCCATTCAATGACCCATAGCTCCCATACTCTCACTGTGAAAGTGAACTGTAGCCAGGAATGGCATGTGTCCATGACCCTAGCACTCAGAAAGCTGAGAGAGGAAGGTTGTAAGTTCGCTACCAGCCTAGGCCACATAGCAAGGCTGTCTCAAAATAAAAAGTAGAAGGACTGTGGGTGTAGTTCAGCAATAGAGTACTTTTGTGTTCCGTCTCTATCACCAAAAATTGGGGAAAGGCCTGTGGGTTCCCATGGTGGAACTGGAGGAGCCCTCAGTCTTCACAGATGACCTTCAGCCAGGCATGGGCTTTGTCCTCAAGGCCTGTAGCCTGTATTTTCTCCTAAGTGTGAGCCATTGACCTGAGCCATTGCTCAGATCTGGTTCCCTCTCCCAGCCCCATGGTGACTGTTTCTAGAGGATTCTATAAGGGACTCAACCAGGCAGCGTGAGCCTCTCTCACCTTGCCATGGTCACTAGCAGAGGAGGCAGTGTCTGCAATGGGAGTTTTCTTCCCAATGGGAGCCATGGCTCCTTTGCTCCCATCCCCTCTTAAATCAGTGTTTCTGGTCCTGGGGTTTGAAGCACCTGTCATCCCGGGACAGACCCCAGTGGACACTGACTGTATTGAGGTAGAAGTGTGCATGTGGTGGCCTCTTGTAGCCTCACCTGGAGCTGGAACAGAGATGGTAGTAATGGGCAAGGAGCTGGTGCTTTGGGAAATTCCAAGAAATTCTGCCCTCTCATCACTGAGTACAAGGGATCTGGAAGCACAGAGCATGGGGCTCACAAGGGATGACCACTCTGTTTTCTCTGAAATGCTGCTGGCCTTGTACTTGTGGGTCTCATGTTCAGTGAGACCCCCGAGCCAACCAATGAGGGACTGACAAAGAAAAGCAAAAAACATGTTTGTCCTGAACATGTTCAAATGCTTCTCTCTCTCTTGTTATTGTTCTAAGAAGTAGACTGTGAAATCTACTCACTACTTAGTGGAATCTACTGGTCTTAGAACAATCTAAAATTGATTAAAAATCAAGTAGGACATGGCTTTATAGAAAGGGCTTGTGGTGGCCCACACCTTTAATCCCAGCACTTGAGAGGCAGAGGCAGAGGTAGAGGCAGGTGGATCGCTATGTCTGAGGCTAGCCTGGTCTACAAAGCAAGTTCCAGGATAGCAAAGGCTATACAGTGAAACCCTGTCTGGTGGGGGGGAAAGGAAGAAAAGAAGGAAGGCAGACAGGCAGGCAGGCAGGCAGTCTAGGATACTACTGGGCGTCCTAGGGACCCTGGGCCTTGTCCTCCATGGACACTGAGAGACAGCTGTGTATCTGTGGCTATAGTGTGGGCTGTTAGCTGATTAAAAAAGAGCAAGCCCAGGAGAGAAGAGTGGGTAGTCTAAGCCAGTCCTGGTGCAACACTCCTGGTCAAGGGCAGCAGAACCAGCCGGATGGGGCTGCAGAGCACAGTAGACATATAGGTTGGGGCGAGGGCACTGCTATTTTAGAAACTCTTTCCTACTTTACCCACAGAGGACTTGGGATTTATTTTGGCACTTGGCAGGAATCATTATTTGTATCTTTGTTGTTGTTGTTTGCTCTGTCTGTCTGTCTTTGTCTCTGCGTGCGTGCGTCCGTGCATATGTGTGTGTTTCTCTGAAGCTGTCTCTTTGAGACAGGTTCTCTTGCTGTCTCACTGGCCTGGTGCTCCCAAGCTAGGCTAGCTGGCTGATGGGTCTCAGGAATCCGCCTATCTCTGCATCCCTTGCACTGGATGCCACCATATCTGGCTTTTGTGATCTGAACTCAGGTCCCCTGCTTGCACAGCAAACGCTTTAGTAGAGGAGCCATCCCCCGCCGCCAGCCCCCAAGGCTTTGGTTCCAGATGGGTGCTTGCCCCCTCTAGCTCTAGCGGACTTTGCTCCGCATCCGGGAAGCTCCAACCTGGGTCTGGTGACTTTCTGAGTCGCTCCCTGTGCAGCAGACTGGCTGCACATCAAGACGCCTTTGCTCTGTCTGTGGAGAGTCAAATTCGGCTGCCTTCGGAAGACCAAGACATGCCACGAGCCCCAGGGAGGAGCCTCAGCTCTGCATCCCAGAGTTAGCTGTACTGGGGAGCCATAATCAGGGAGGCAGTCATTCTGGGTTGAGTGACATGCAAGTGAGATGGGAATCCTGGTGGGGTGACCTGCCACTTTCAACCACATGGTCCGCCAACAATAGCAGATGCCTGTAGCTTCTGGAAATGTCAAATCTGTTGAATAACACGAAGAGAAAAGTGAAGACTTCTCTCCTAGTGGAGGGGTTCTTGGGTCCCTCTCTGCCATGATGGGACCTTGGGAATCAGATGGATGTCATCTCCAAGCCCTGGAAAGGCGGCCACACTGACAGCCCTAGGAGACTTAGCCCATCCATCATTACTTTTCTTTTACACCGTGGGTTTCTGAGCTTGAGGGGTACTCAGGTGAGAGAAAGGTAGCTGATTAAGGAAACTGGAAACTTGCTGTATGCCCAAAGCCTTCGTGAAAGGCCCAGAATAGGACAGTTCCCCACCAGGCTGATCTTACTGAGACATTTGCTCATCTGGGCTCACCTGTAGGAACTGGTTACTACCAGCCCTTGTCTCCTTTCTGTTGCTGTGATGATCGCAGCGACCAAAAGCAACTTGGGAGAAAAGGGTTTATTTCAGCTTCCAGTTGTAGCTTGTGGCGAAGGGAAGTCAGGGCAGAAATGCAAGGCAGGAACCTTGGGGTAGCAAAGGGAACAGACGCCACAGAGGAGTGCTGCTTACTGTCTTGCTCCCAAAGGGTTGCTCAGCCTGCCTTCTGACAGCGTCCAGGACCACTAGCCCAGGAGTGGCACCTTCCACATCAACAACAGTTAATCAAGAAAATGTACACAGGCTAGTCTGAAAGAGGCATTTTTTCAACTGAGATTCCTGCTTCCTAGGCGATTCTAGCTTATGGCAAGTTGACAAAAATCCCAAAGCAGCACATCAAGAGAGAGGCTCCACGCAGTGGTGCCCCAGGGCTGTCGGTGGAGCTGGGGGTGGCCTCTAAGTCTTTATCATCCCTGAGAGATGCTGTTTCCTCCTACTTGTGACTGTGGTGGACTCCTGAGGAGCCCCATCCAGTTCCCATGTGGTCCAATTAGAAGCTTTGGTGGGCATTTTGCTTCCCCTCACTTGGAGCTCTGTGGCTTGGGGAGTGGAGGGGGCCCTGTCTGGTGACTTCCGGTCTGTAGCCGTCACACAGTGAATCACAGTGCATGATTGATACCCCAGGAATGACTGTGCCTGGAGGGAGTGGGGTTCTGAGTCTTATAGACATGAGTCTGTAGACAACTAGAGGTGTGCAAATGAAGGCGGCCTGCTGCTGGTTCATAAATAGCCCCTTCCAGGAAGTGGGGGTGCATCTGGTTGGTCCTTGGAGTTCTAATAAAGAGGCCCGTTGTTAGGCGGGAGCTTGGATATGGTACCTAGTTATTTTGCAATCCTTCTTTATGCACCTGCTCCTGAGGGAGCATGGGAAGCTCACAAAGTACACAAGCTAGAAGATAAGGAAGGTGGACCAGGGGAGGCAGCCTGGGAAGGAAATGAGCCTGAGCTTGGGTCTAGGGTCCATAGAGAACCAGTTCCAGGCTCACGGAAAAATCCCACTGTGTCTTAGACACAGAGCATGCAGACAGAGCCTGTGTCTGGCCCAACTGCTGCCCAAACAGCAAACAACTGTGGTAGCATATGCCTGCAATCCCAACACTCAGGAGGTGGAGGCAAGAGGGTCTGGAGCTCAAGGCCATCCTCAGCTACATATCAAGTTGGTAACTAGCCTGGGATACATGAGACCACGTCTCAAATTAATCAAACAACACTAAGTGGGTCCGCATATGCCCCCACCCCAGCCTCCCCTGCTACAGCACTGATGTGATGTGTTTGTCATAACTGAGGCCTGGGGTTCAAAGTAGGGCCACTCTTGGTGGGGAGTGGTCACAGATTCGGTGGGGGTTGCCAGGTGTGTGACTCCTGTATCAGGCTTCATCTGGGACCCCCATCACTGTCTAAACACTCCATGTGCTTGCCTGTCACCTTCTCCTTTCCTAGAATGTTAGTGTGGGAACCAGGCACTGTGTGTCAGACTGGCTTCATTCACTTGTTCCCAAAGTTCATCCATGTCTGTTTATATCTCTTTATTGTATTTATTTAATTGTGTGTTCGGGGAAGTGTGTGCACCATGCACATAGGTGGAGGTCAGAGGACAGCCCTGTGGAGTCATTTCTCACCTTCCACTGTTAAGTGGGTTCCGGGGCTTGAACTCAGATTGCTAGGTTTTTCTCTGCAAGCACCTTTAGCTACTGAGCCATCTCATTGGCCCAACTCCATTCGTCATAGTCCTGAGGAACAATTCTTCCCATTCAGTACGAATTTTAAAAATCTATTTACTTAGGATCGAGAGAAGATTCTATGTAATTTTAATAATTATGAATGTATGTTTTCCTCTTTTATTTTATTCTTTTGTTTTTTGGATTTGTTTGTTTTTTGAGACAAAGTCTCACTCAAATAGTTCAGGCTAACCTTAGACTCAAAGCAGTCCTCTTGCCTCAGACTCTCAGAGTGCTTAGGAACAGGCGTATTCCACCATACCCAGCTTGGGCATATATTTTCAACTTAACTTGTGGAAACCCCTAGAACACGAACGTGGCTGCATGGGATGTGTGTGTGTGTGTGTTTTTAAATAATTATAATTATTTCATGTGTATGGCTGTTTTGCCTGCATGAATGTCTGTATACCACATGTGTGCAGGGCCAATGGAGGCTAAAAGAGGGCACCAGATCTCCTGGAACGGGCATTACAGACAGTTGAGAGTCCTCATGCATGTCTTAAGGTTTTTATTGCTGTGATGAAACAGCATTACCAAAGCGAGTTGGGGGAAACAGGTTTTATCTGGCTCACACTTCCACATCACTGTTCATCACCAAAGAAAGTCAGGACAGGAACTCAGGCAGGGCAGGAACCTGGAGGCAGGAGCTGATGCAGAGGCCATGGAGGGATGCTGCTTGCTGGATTGCTCCCAGTGACTTTTTCAGCCTGCTTTCTTATAGAACCCAGGACCCCTAGCCCAGGGATGGCAATCATTCACAGTGGGATGGGACTTGCCATGTCAATCAGTTTCTTGTCAATTGAGAAAATGCCCTACAGCATAATCTTCTGAAGGCATTTTCTTAATGGAGACTCCCTCCTCTCAAATGACTTCAGCTTGTACCAAGTTGATATAAAGCTACCAAACACAAAGTGGTTGCTGGGAATTGAACCCAGGTTCTCTAGAAGGGCAGTCAGCACTCTTAGCTGCTGAGGCATCTCTGTAGCCCCATTGTGCTTCATTCTGTAAAACTGCGCTGACTGCCCTTCAAGATGCTCTAGGTGGCTGCATCCTGACTCATTTGTGCTGGGGGAGCTGGGCTGTCTGTTCTCTGTGGGTTAGGGGTTCAGTGTTTTGTGTGTAGCTGTTCTCAGTGCCTGCAGCATGACCCCTGCCAAGTCCCCCTTGAGGCGTGAGTGTATCTCCTAGGCCCTGTCACACAGCGCATCTTTCATGTATAACTCACCACCTGTCCGTTCTCTTTCTTCAGGTTTCTGTGAAGGTGTCTAACCTACTTTGGGACTAGTTTACTGAGTCTGCAAGTTCTTTGTGCATATTGGATATTAGCAGCTCATACATTTGTGTTTGTTTTGGAAATATTTTTCTCTGAGTCTGTGAGGAATAGTGGTTTTACGTTAAGTCCTTCACCCTAAGTAAGAGCCTTGAGTGTTTTTTTTTTTTTTAACTTTAAATTTTTTATTTATGTGTATGGTGTGTGTGTGTGTGTGTGTGTGTGTGTGTGTGTGTGTGTGTGTTTGCCCATAGAGGTCAGTAGAGGACCTAGAAGCCCATGAAGCTGAAATTACAGGCAATTGTGCACTATCTGAAATGGGTGCCGGGAGCCAGATTCAGGTCTTTTGCACGAGCAGCCTGTGCTCTTAATTGCAGAGCCATCTCTCCAGCCCTAAGCTGTTTGATGTTGCTTTTGTTTATTTGTTTTGTTGTTCATTTTTTAATAAACCTTTCTTAGGTTCTGCAAACTAACATCTGACGTCACTGTGGCATAGCCACATACATGGGAGTGTTACAGAGCCCGTGCATTATTCTGATTTCCTCAGATTCCCCAGATGTTCTCTTCCTGTCTGAGGACTTCAGAGGGCCCGTGTCATCTTTACTCGTCACGTCTCTGTAGGCAGCATGGCTTTGAATGGTAGCTTGGGTTTGTTTTCTTGGTGACGATCCTGGCAGCTTTGAGAAGCAGTATTTATTCAGATGCCCCTCCAGTGCACTCTTGTAAACATGAGTTAGCATGGGGCTGGGGAAGAAGCTGACGGAGGTAAAACACCCCTCTCACTATGTATGGAAGGCTCCTCCAAACTGAGTGTTATGATGCTGACCGAGACCTCCCCTAGCATGGCCCTGTCTGCAGCCTTTCTTCCTGAGAGTCACCTGTGGAGCCCATCCCATACAGTTGTCACAGCCCACTGTTAAGGAGTTGGGAGTTATGTTCTGCCTCCTGGGGGTGCACAGTAGAGACTCATGTCTATCTGTGAGATTGTCCCCTTTGCTGCCACTTACTGGTTATTCAGTCTCTGTGTGGGTGTTACTGTATGCAGGTGTCCCTCCACATCTGTGAGGGATGGACTCTGGGACCCCTCCGGTCTGAGCTCTGGGATGCTCAAGTCACACAGAACCCCTGTACCTCCTCCCCGGCAGCCTGCGTCATCTCTAGCTTGCTTATAAAGCCTGATTCATGGACGCTGTGAAAATCACTCTGACAATGTGTAATTTTGTGCTTCTATTTTATTGTTAGTGTCAATCTGTGCATTGCTTTAACTTTCCATGGGAAGACGTGAGTGAATTTCTGTTTACATTGGATAAACCAGAACAAAGAAACAACCCCAAGACCAGCCCAGACCAATAGCTCAATCAGGTTTAATTACAGGAGCACAGTGAGGGGGCACTTCACACAGGAGCCTGGCTGAGGGGTCTCTCACAGGAACCTTGGTGAAGGGGTTACTTGTGGGTGTGGTGGTGACCATAAGACAGCTGCATCACTGCAAAGTCCCACCCCAACATGGATAATGTCCCCATATCCGCATAGATAAAGCCCTTCCCCCCCCACCCCCATCTCCATTAACCTTCAGTTTGTATCCTCTAGCACCGTCGAAGAGACCACATGTAGCTGGGCAGAATTACATACACCTGGGAGGGGAGGCCAGGTGGGAGCAGCTGGCTCTCAGATCTGGGTCTGGTGACCCTCCCCTTCCCCTCATCCTCTGAGAGAACATCCACCAGCCTGACTGGGATCTCCTGTGGGCTCAGCTGCTCTGATAAAGATGGCGGCAGCTGATATTAGAGAGAAAAGTAGTTCCTGATGCTGGGGGGGTGGAGCTCACAGTGACCCTGTGGCCTCTGAATCAAGCTGGAAAGCGGTTCCCATGGCTTATTTATTGTGCATCTTGCATGTCACACTTAGAGACACTCAGGTCAGCCTGGGTGCCCCACCTGCACTCCCCACATCTGCGATACACTCATCATTCCTCCCTTTATTAAATTTTCCATCCTGTGAGCCTCCAGCCTCCTAAATCAATGTTTCAAGAACCCCGCTAGAGGCCACCCAGCCCTTCAGAGGAGGACTGGTTTTCACTACCATATTGTCTCCTGACATGGGAGGAATCACCCCTCCAGATACTTGATTTCCCGGAGCCTTTATCTTACACACGCACGCACGCACGCACGTGCCCTCCAGTTGCCACTCTGAGCCCTTACATCCCTACCTTGCCCCTCCCAGGTGTGACATATCTCTGCAGCCTAGCTGGAGCTCTCAGCTGGCCTGCCAGGGTCCTGCCTTTCTCCCTTCCTCCTGGTGCCTCTTGGAATACATCCTGCCTACAGCCCTCCCAGGATATTTCTAGGGTGATGGTATGTGTGTAACTTTAAGGTCAAGCAGTTCAAATCTGGGGGTACCAGCTCAGGTGTACTTGCTAAAGTTCTGAAGTGTTTTAAAAATCAAAACAATTTCAACATATGAGAAATGAGGACTGTTTCCAAGACACTGTGTTGCAAACACCCGTGTGACCCAGCTCTCACATAACATGAGGCTTGCTGTTTGGGCTGGACTTGGCCAGTGAGCCCTCAGGACCCATCTGATCCTCTTGGGGTGGGGGACAGACACACACACCTGCACTCAGCTTTTATGTGGGGGCTGGGCATTTGAACTCAGGTCCTTGTGCTTGTGTGGCTGGTACTGTACCCACTGAGCTTCCTCTCCTGCCTCGGGATGGAGACTCTAGACCAACAGTTCTCAATCTGTGGGTTGTAACTCCTTTAGGGATTGAATGATGCTTTCAGAGACGTGGCATATCAGCTCTCCGTCATATCAGATGCTTACATTATGATTCATAACAGTAGCAAAGTTACAGTTATGATGTAGCAACGAAATAATTTTATGGTTGGGGGTCACCCCAACATGAGGAACTATATTAAAGGGTTGCAGACTAGGAAGGCTGAGAACCACTGCTCAAGAATGTTGTCACTCTGGGTCACAGGAACTTGTAGGCTGTCCTGGCGTTCTTTGATCACCTGAATGTGGCACCTAAAGGATTACAGTTCTTATCTGTGTGGGAACCCTGCAGCCTAGTTTCTGACACCCACAAAGGGTCTCTGTGCATCATGAAACAGAAAAAAGAAAGAGTGCTGGCCTTCCCAGTGTCGCATTAGAGTTCTAGCCAGTTGCTCCAAGGAGGGACATGTCAAGATGGTGCCCGGGCTTCTGTCCTCAGTGAGGTGGTGGGACTCTGTAGGACTCATAGCACCAAGGCCCACATTATGGGAACCCTGTGGCTACTGTTCTGGTTTGCATGTGACCTCATGTGTCTCTGTCATTGTCATGTGGTTGTCTTTGTCACCCCAACTGTGTGGACTCTCAGGAACCATAGGTGCATAGAAGGACCTGCTCAGTTTCAAGGACGCTAATGTGGCCGAATGCGCAGTGGGGCTTGGCATCCTTCTCCGAGAATGTGTTCTAAAGCCCTTGTGTTTGGTCCCCTCAGAGACGCCCCTGACCCTGGCTGCCCAGCTCGATGACTCCATGGAGGTCATCAAAGCTCTCAAAAATGGGGGTGCACATCTAGACTTCCGCGCCAGGGATGGGATGACCGCCCTTCACAAGGCTGCCCGGACGAGGAACCAGGTTGCCCTGAAGGTATGTCCCGAGCCTGCCTTGTGTGGGCAGAAGTGTCCTTTGTCTAGTCCCCTGAGCTATCTTCACAATGGCTTTCTCCCCAGGGAACCATGAATCTTGTCCCCACTGGAACTCAGAAGGACAGTTGAGTGCCAGCCTCTCCTGCCCCACCCTGGTATAGCTGCTTCTACAACTGCCTTGAGCCACCTTAAGGATCTCTACTCCCCCCAAAAGGCTCATGTTTCTAACACATGACTTGGCACTAAACCTTGTCACTGTCCCTCAGAGGAGGCCTCAAATCCAGTAGTAGTAGTAGTACTGACAGCAAGCATTGTTGCCCCCTGCATTGCATCTCTGGGAGTCAGACAACTGTACCCACAGCCATCTTATCCTGAACTGTGTGGCACCCAGTACACCCATCTTCCCCTTGGCCATAGCCATCTTCCCACCCTCTTTTGTCACCCCAACCTTTTCAGATCCATTCCCCACCTATCTTGTGACACCTATCTTCCCCACACCTTTTTCCATTGCTCATCTTCCCATGCCTGTCTTTTCTCAGGCCCAAGTTCCCCTGTCCTTCCCCCACCCTTACTATACCCATCCTCTCTCCACTGCCAGGCATTATCTTTCTCCCCCCCCATCCCTCTATCCCTCTGTCCTCCCTCCCTCCCTCCCTTTCTCTCTCTCCCCTCATTCTCCATATTCCTTCTTCCCACATCTTTGTTTCTTGCCCCTGCCTGGCAGCTTATGCCACATTGTCAGGAGAGAGTGTGGGCCCCAGCCTGCTCTCCATCCAAGCCTGAGGAGGAGGTCAGGTCCTCTGGCTGCAGCTTGATCTGAGATGGAGGCTTTCCTCTTACTTCTGCCATCCCCGCCTCACCTCAGCTGTACCTTCCCACAGACTTTCAGAAATTCCACATGCTCCTGACCCTGCCCAGAGGCTCACCACCCGCTTGACTCCCTGGGGTCGCACCGTCCCGTGTGTTAGTTAATTCAAATGCGGTGGCTGTCTTTAGCAAATGCTACCCGGATGGCTCTCCACAGCTGTCTTCTGGGATACAGGGTTGCAGGTGCCAGCAGGAACCTGTCAAGGAGCCATGGCTGCCGACTGTCATTATCTGGGTGCAGGTGCCATCCATGCATCCCTGAATATCACCTGTCACTTCCAGTTCGGCAGTTAGGACTCTCCAGTTTTGTGTGTGTGTCAGAGGGAAACATCAGGTGGCCAGCATGAGTCAGCCTGGCCTGTGGGAATGTGGTCCACGTGTGTCTTCAATTCTTTCCATGTGTGTGAGAGACCAGTGACAACTTTAAGTTCTTCCCCCTAGACCCTCCTGGAGCTTGGTGCCTCCCCAGATTACAAAGACAGCTACGGGCTCACACCACTGTATCACACGGCCGTTGTGGGGGGAGACCCTTACTGCTGCGAGCTCCTTCTCCACGAGCATGCCTCCGTGTGCTGCAAGGACGAGAACGGCTGGCACGAGATTCACCAGGTACGGCTGTGCCTCTGCTCGCCATGCCCACTGCTTAGCTCCCCTCCCTGTGATGCCAGACGCAGACCACAGAACCGGGTATCAGGCCCCTTCTGGCATCTTGGATGATCTACCCCAAGGTCCTGAAAAGTTTCCATTAATCAGCCACAGCATTTACGTGCTGACACGTTCTCCTGAGATGGCCATTTCCCGTTTTTGCAGGAGAAACTAGGTGGCCACGTGAGGGCGCCCTGTGTCTATAGCAACAGTCATCTAGAGTGGGGATGGGGCTGAAGGTGTACGTGCCTCGCCATGATCTCCAGGCCCTAGGAACATGGCAAGAAGGGAGCAGGACCCAGGATGAGGCCTGATTTCCTTGCACAAGGCATGAGGTTTTCAGACACTGTCTTCTAACCATGAGGCTGGGGGATATATCAGCTATGACCTTGTAACCGTGGGGCCAGGAGGTATGACACCTATGACCCTGGCAAGAAACAAAATCCATCTGCTGGTTCTAGAAGAACAGCCTCTGGTGACCCAGGTGTTGGAACGAAAGGTCCAAGTTCAAGGTTGAGACCTGCACACAAGCCAGACAGTCCCTAACTTTGAGACTGGGAGACCCTGTGTTCCCGAGAGTGGTGGAGCTGGCTGCGTGGGGCTGGGCCAGCATCGCTGAGTCCAAGAGCTATCAGAAGGATGTTGAGTCCTCCAGAACTGGAGCTGATAGCCTGGAAGTCAAGGCCTTTGATCTGGGTGGAGAACGGGTCTGGGCGGGTGGGCAAGCGGGCAGGAAGGTCTGGGAAGACAGCTGCGATCGACTCACACGTGGCCTTGATATGGTGATTGTCTATCATGGGTCTTAGTCTCTCAATGCCTGTGCTGCCTTCCACACCTGACCCTCGTGGAGGGAGGGCTTGCATGCCCACCGAGTGCATTCCAGGGCCTAGCGCTGCAGACTCCAGCAGAGGGACTTGGGGATCGCAGGTCCTGCCCTCACCTGGCCTGTAGCTTGTGGGGGTTTGGTTCTGGACTGTGGAGCCCCACAGCCTGGAGAAGGCCCCACGCCTGTATGGGGTGAGTGATCCTCTTTGTCACCTGCTGCTGGAACCCCACACTAGGTGGGGACCTCCAAGCAGCAAGTGCAATGACCATCTTGTTCATTTACCTGCTGTGAGACTGGCTGCCATTCCTGTGCTTACTTTGTGAAGGACAGACTTTCTCCCTACGGGGATGGGGGCGGTTAACTTTAGGTTACAGGTTGCTGGGACGTGGCACCAGGTGCTGACTCAGAATTATTCATGGCGCTGTTCTGATAGTGTTCTGTAAGGTGGGATGGGCGCTTCAGAAACCAGTAGACTTCAGGGAAGGAGGTGACCCTCCATGTGTCCAATCAGCAGAGGTCTTTTGTGGGAAGCCTGAGGTACCCAGAAAAAGCAAGCTCTGCCCCAGATGCCTTCAGGCTCCAGTTGCCCCACCAGTGGTTCACCAGGCTTCCAGCCTCCCTGTGGACCTCACCCTGGCTGCCCCATCACTGTGGAAACCAACTCTTTTAAAGATTATGATTTTAGATTCTCTCTCTCTCTCTCTCTCTCTCTCTCTCTCTCTCTCTCTCTCTCTCTCTTTCTCCCTCCTTCCCTCCCTCCATCTCTCCCTCCATATATGCATTCAAAGTACAGCCATCTCTCAGGATCTTCAGGGGTCCCCTTCCAGGACTTTCTGGTGATACCAAGATTCAAGATGCCCTAATCCCTTCTGTAACACATTGTGGCATTTACACACAACACACACATATACCCAGGAGTGTTCAGCCATCTTAAGCTGACTCTTTTGATATTTTCTGGTTTTGATGGTTGTTTGTTTGTTTGTTTGTTTGTTGAGACAGGATCTCGATCACAGAATAAGGTAGCCTTGAACTTTAGGCAGACAGCCTCCCAGGGCTGCGATTACAGGCATGATTTATAATAACCTGAATGGTATGAATTCACTGAAAATGGTGGTTCTCCAATGTCTAAGGACAAGAAGAAAAAAGTCCATGTGTGTGTATAGTACAGATGCAAAATTTCTGCAAGTATTTCTATCCGTGGCTGTAGACCCCACAGGTGACAGAGGTCACGTATATGGAGAGCAGGCTCTGTGCACATTTGCCCCGTAACTGTTCTGTCTCTTTGGAGAACCCTGACTTTTATAGCCCTGAGAAACACTCTAGGGTCTTGTCTACCTGCTTCCCTCCTTCCTCTAAATTCTTGCTGCTTCCGCTTCCGTCCCTAGGCTAAGGTGAGGGCCAGCCTTCAGCCCTGTGCTCAGTCCTGGCTCTCTTGAGCCCTCCCACAGTGTTGGGCAGGGTTGGTGGTGGCTTCTTGTTTGGCTGACTCCCTGGCCTAGCCCGGCTCTCACCCATGCACGTTACCTGCTTGTTTGTATCTGCAGTACTGCAGCTGCCTCAGGGGATTCCTGGCCTGTCGTCCATCCCCCTCATCTTCACAGCACTTTGCTGGAGACGCCACTATACCTCAGGTGCCTGCCCACCTATAGTTCACACAGCCGTGAGCATTACTGCCTGATCATCAGCAACACCTGCCACCCACTCAGTGTCCTGATACCAGATGGACTTCCTGCCTGATACATGAGGAAAGCTAGACAGGAGACAGTTTTTAAAAATCACATACCAAAGCATGCACATGTACATGCACGCACTCACGCATACATGTGCCCCCACCCTTGCCCCCCAAACACACAGGGACATGTAGGACCAGGTATATGTACTCTGTCGCCCCATGTGGTGGTGGTTCCTCGGCTCATGCAGTGACAGCAGCCATTTGAGTCCTGGAGTAGGAGATGGGTGACTGTGGCCCCTCTGCCCTGCACACTTGCACACCTGTCTCTTTCTCTCTGCCCACCCCCACCCCAGCCTTCTTGCCTGCTCCTCCTTCCATCAGGACAGCCCCTCTTCACAGTCCAAGGATACCACACTTAACAGATCTGGCCCTTTTTATTTAAACCACGTGACTCTGGTCCTCACCTTGGACAGCCCTTGGCTGTCTCTGGTTCCTGGGCCCCAAAGATGAGAGCCACCTCGGGGCCACCCAGATCCATCAGATCCTCAGCGTCTCAGCCCCCAGACTGTGGTGCGGTGGAGACCTTGAAAGACTTAACTCTGTTGGCTGAGGAGTCTTGAGTCTTGCCTTTCCTCAGCTTAGCTGCAGGGTTTGGACTGCCCTCTAGTGGTCAGTTTCAGACAAGCCGGAGAAAGCCATGTTCTGAAGAACTAGGGTCTTTTCTGCCTAGCTTTTTTTGTCTCTTTTAGCCTCAGACTACTGTCCCCGTTAAATAGAGTGATACCTGGCTGACCCTGCACAGACCTGGCAGGAGTAGGAGATGGAGCCAACATCTTCTAGCCAATAACTTCTAGGTTATGCTTCTAGCCACTGTTCACACTTAGCCAGCCAAACACTGCTCCCACGCACTCTTTGGTGTGTCCTCAAAGCACCTGAGCAGAGTGCTCCCTGTCCTTGTTAACAGGTAAATTAACAAGCCCAGAGAGGGTAAGCAACTTGGCCAAGGTCACAGAGCAAGCAGTTGGCTCAACTGAGTGCATTCCTGCCTTGTCTTGTTCTCCTTCGTCTCACCTGCAGGCCTCTCAAGCAGAAACCGTCCTTAATACAACAGTGTTTGGAGAGGAAGAAAACGCATAGTGTGGGTGAGCTTTGCAGTGGTCCACCTAGATTAGTTCTAGCCATCTTGGAATAACCCCCAAGCCCGGGTTTCTGGGCTTAGGATTTAAAGGTGGTTCCTCTGTCGGTGTAGGTAGCACTGCCGTCTGTTGTAGCATCCTGCTGTGTAGACATATTTCTCCTGATAGCCCTGGAACCATCTCCTGATAGCACACATGACAAGTACCTGGCCAGCTGCCTGGAGGTTCTCAGAGCTGTCCCTTGGCTGTCTGTGCGAAGCCAGGTTCATAGCACAGGCAGGGCGTTTCTGCTCTGGGCTGCATGCCTGACGTGACTAGAGCTCTTGTTTGAATTCATATCTGCAAACTCGTATCTTTTTAAAAAGCATTTATTTTTATTTATGTATGTGTGTATGTGTGTGGGCATGAGCTTTAGTGCAGGCACCCATAGGAGCCAGAAGAGGGTGCCAAATCCCCTGAGCTTGGAGTTAATAGGCAACTGTGAGCCCCCTAATGTGGGTGCTGGGAACTGAGCTTGGGCCCTCTGGAAGAGCAGAAAACATTATTAACTTTGTCTTAATTGTTAGTTATTTTTATTTTGTGTGTATAAGTGTTTCACCTGCCTGAATGCATGCCATATGTGTGCCGTGCCCATGAGGGGCACAGAGGGTGTTGGATTCTCTGGAACTGGATTTACAGATGTTCGTGAGCTGCCATGTCAGTTCTGGGAATTGAACCCGGGTCCTTTGGAAAAACAGGAAATATTCTTAACTGTCGAGCCATCTTTGCAGCCCTTGAACTTGTATCTTTAAAAAAAACATTTATTTATTTATTTATTATGTATACAATGTTGTGTATGCATGTACATCTGCAGGCCAGAAGAGGGCACCAGATCTCATTATAGATGGTTGTGAGCCACTATGTGGTTACTGAGAATTGAACTCAGGAACTCCGGAAGAGCAGACAGTGCTCTTAACCTCTGAGCCATCTTTCCAGCCCCCTTGAACTTGTATCTTTAAAGTTTGATGTTTAAATGGAACTAATTATTTTCCTTGTTCTCAAAATAAATACCTGTTCAATGTGGACACCTGGGAAAACACACACACACACACACACACACACACACACACACACACACCCTTCCTTAAATAAACCAAATGCATTCCCACCACTCAAGGACATCAGGTAGAACCTGGGAGTTTTCAGTTCTTTTATCCCCCCCGCCCCCACGAAGACACACATGCAGCTATGGTGCAGACAAGACCTCAGGGAGAAGACAGCTACCTGGCCAAGAGGCTAGGTCATAATGGCTCTCACTGACTCCCACTTGCTCCCATACTCTATGAGTCTGCATCATTGTCGTCAGTATGGCATCTTTACCTCACACTGCCCATGGAGTGATTTTTGCTCAGTGTGGGCAGCCTAGAAACTCTCTCATACTTCCTAGGTGGCCTGGGCAAGGGCTGTGTCTCCTCAGAAATTTCACAGAGCTCTTGAAACAGCTAAATGCAAGAGTATCTATGAGACACTTTCTGCACTGCCTGTATACAGCTAGAGCTGTGACCATACATGTCACTTTCCCCACATGGTCATCATCTTGTCATGTCCTATACTGTGACTTCACATGGCTGTCCTCGGTGTGTCTTAGCCAGCTCTCCTCCCTCCCTCCCTCCCTCCCTCCCTCCCTCCCTCCCCTCCCTCCCTCCCTCCCTTCCTTCCTTTCTATTTCTTTTTTATTTTTTAATTAGGAAAGGATTTCTCTGTGTGAAGCCTTGGCTGCCCCAGAACTCATTCTGTAGACTAGGCTGGCCTTGAACTCACAGAGATCCACCTGCCTTTGTGTGCACCACCACCACCACCACCTGGCATTTTTTTTTTTTAAGATTTATTTATTGTATTTTGTGTGTGTGAGTGTTCTGCCTGCACATATGCGTATGTATCATGTGCATATAGTGCCTGTGGGGGCCAGACGAGGGTGTTAGTGTTAGGTCCCATGGAACTGGAGTTACCGATGGTTATGAGCCATCATGTGGATGCTGGGAATTGAACCCAGGTCTTCTGGAAGAGCAGTCAGTGCGCTTAATTGCCGAGGCATACCGCCTCACTGGCCAGTCTTCTTTTAAGGGTCTGTAGCTGTGGTGTAGAGCCCGCACTCATCCTCCCTCACTACCGTCCTTAGAGACCTGTCTCCAAATAGTGACACTGTAACACCCCCGGTTTGGGACTCTGCTGGTGTCCCGGAGGTTTTTCAGCCTGTTCTGCAGTGTTTAATAGGAGATTTACCTCAAGTGTCCCGCAGGTGGCAGTGTAGTGCTTGGAGGAAGGTTCAGTGCTTCTTTATTCATAGCAAATCTGCTGGTTGGTAAGTGGCAGGCAGGCTGCTGGTCACAGCTGGAGTGAACCCAGCATTCTGAGGGGGAACTTATTCTAAATACTCATGCTCACTCCTCCCCAGGGGTGTCTGAGACAATATGTTTAGGTGACTCCCAAGAACATATTTTCTTGAAAGCCAGGAAATGGGGAGAGAGGAGAGTCCGAGGCAGTTTTATGTGCTGAGTTTGGTTTGCTCGCTGACCTCCATCCCCCTTGGAAGCTGTGTCCACTGGGCCCTGCAGGGGACAGGGCCTGGCTTCTGCCCTCTGGTAACATTCAGGATCTCTCTTTTAGATCTTTCTACAGAGTGTTTGCAAGCGTAGGAACTCATACAGCAGCGAGGAGCTGCCTCCTGGTGTGCTTCACTGCAGACCACATTTGATTTTTAACAGTTGTCTCAGCCATGCCCTTGATGGCCAGAGGGTACACCCTGGGTCTGGACTGGACCCTGTTTGTGGGAAAACCCATTGTGTCCTCTGGCCCCTCTGCCTTCCCAAGGTTTCCTTTCAGACTTCAGGACAGTTGTTTTCTAGATCGCCTTTCTGTCTATGTGCCTCTGCCATGGCCTGAGGACACCCAGGTATGCATTTGGCAGGATTGTCACCAAGCTACTGCCACTATGCTCATGGCATCCTGTGCTGTCAGGTGGCCTGTGGTGACCACTTGACATGACTAGCGGTGTCCCCGTGAGTTCTACTCCTTCCCTGTCACAGTGAGCTAGCCTTTGGGGTGATCCCTTAGGCCGCCAGGACATGCACAATTTCACCCGCAGCTTTGGCATTGACATTTCTTGTCTATATTGACTATGTCCTTTGTCCAGTGAAGCTTCTCCTCCATTTTGCCTCTAGCTGGTATCCATCAGATAGAAAAGCTGCTTTTGTTTACTTTTGTATGTATAGCAAGGCAAACTCACATGCTTCTCTTTTCTGGCAGATACTGTTAGATAACACCTGCCATCCCGCCTCTGCCTGGACCCCTGGATGTCCCTTTGGAACAGATCTGAACATTGTTTCGTTGTTTTTCTTATTGCTGTGACAAAACACCTTTGGCAGAAGCAGTTTTAAGGATAGAAAAGTTTATTTGGTTCATAGTTTGGGGGCATGCTCCATCCGTCCTGGCAGGGAAAGCATGGTGAGAGGTGTGGGAGGCAGCTGGTCACATTGCAGCCACTGTGAGAAACAGAGAGAGATGAGCACCATGGTCAGCTTACTTTCTTCTTTCTAGTCAGTCTGGAACCCCAACCCATGGGATGGTGCTGCCCACGTTTACACCTCAATAAACTTGCTGTAGACACTCTCTCACAGGCGCGCCCAGAGGTTGCTTTCCATGGTGATTATAAGTACCCATAAGGCAAGATCCAGCCCTTTTCTGACACACAATTACCTCAGGCTATTGTGTGATGCTTCTCCTGGGGAGACATGTCACAAGCATCTATTCACCTCTAACTGATAGGGAGCCAATAATGGACCAAAGTCCAACTAAGTGAACCCTAAGTTTATTGGATTTCCTTTTAAGAGTACAAGAGAAGGGATGACTCAAAGGCAGCTATGTTACCTAAGGCCACCCAAACATGAAAGCTAGCACCCTGGAACTCCCTGCACAGTTTGCAAGCAGCTCGACAGATCAGAGAGTCTCTTCCAGGCAGCTCTGCTGGTCCAAGAGCATCTTGGCTTATATGATTTTAGAGAGGCAGGGTGAGTTTCAGGGACATCCTGAGAATTATGAATTGCCTGCCTCCTGCCTCTGAATGAACCTCCCTTTAGAACTTCCCGAGTCTTAAGGAGCTTCTATAGGATTAGATTTTCCTGTAAGCTTAGATTTTTTTTCAAAAACCTACTTTATATAGGGCTCTCAAAAGCTTCCACCTCCCTTCCAACTCACTGGCCAGAGGTAGGAGAGAACAAAGATTAATAGGGGAAGGGGATATGGACCTTTTTAGATATAGTTCCTTGGGCCAATTCCACCCTGCGTTGTCAGGATACCAGCAGTCTAGTCCAATAGCAAACACCAAGCAGCAACAGGAATCTGTAGCGGCGGCACAGTCCAGCAGAAACAGCCAGGCTCTGCCGAATTGGCACCAGTCAGCAGAAGCGGTCAGACTCAGCCAAAATACCACGAGAAGTGAAGCGATGTAAACCACCGAAAAGTGTGGCAAGGCAAAAGCACTGTCTCACTGACTGTGGGGTTCTAACTATATTTTCTCTAAACTTCACAAGCCCTCTCATGTGTCTGTTTTCAGAAAAAAAAAAAATCGCATGCCCTCTCATGGATCTGTTTTCCATTAATCAAAGGTCATGTGCCTCTCCTGAGTCTGTTTTCAGCTGACCAAGATCATGTGCTCCCTCATGAGTTTGTTTTCAACTAAGGATATCTAAAAACATGCCCACTTCCCACATGTAGACCAAACAAAAAACAAATAAAAGAAACCAAAACTTTCACTATGCGTTTCACCTCTCAACTCAGGAAATTGCCACACAACACAGGCTCCTCCTCTCTTTTTTCCTGCCTCAGCCATGGACTAACCATTTCCTCAAGACCTTACCTCTCTCTATGTAGCATGGTGTGGGGTGTGTTCATGGCTCCTGGGCTACTGCTGGTAACACATCTTCCTTAGCCAGAGTTAGAGATGCACACATATGTTCTCTCTCCTTCCCTTCTTCCCTCTCTTCCATCCCTCTCTCTCTGACCCCAAGGATGTCTCAATCTGTGATGTTTAAATATTTTATCAAAAATTGACAAGGTAAGGTCAGGTATGGAGACTCACACCTGTTATCCCAACATTTTGGAGGCTGAGGCCAGGGATTGTCTTTGGGTTCCAAGTCAGTCTGGTCTACAGAGTAAAGCCTTGTCTGTCCTGTTTTCTACTGCTGGGACAAAACATCATGACCATGGCGACTTATAAAATAACACATTTAACTGGACTTACAGTTTCAGAAGGTTAGAGTCCATGATGGCAGAGTGAAGGCATGGAGGCAGGAAGAGCTGAGAGTGCACATCTGGATCTAAAAGCAAGCAGGAGACAGAGAGAGAGAGAGAGAGAGAGAGAGACAGAAGAGAGAAGGGAGAAGATGCGAGAGAGAAGAGAGAGAGAGGAAAGAGGAGAGGAGGGGGGGGAGGAGAGAGAAGAGAGGGAGAAGAGGAGAAGAGAGAAGAGAGAAGAGAGAAGAGAGAAGAGAGAAGAGAGAAGAGAGAAGAGAGAGAGAGAGAAGAGACACAGAGACACAGAGACACAGAGACACAGAGACACAGAGACACAGAGACACAGAGACACAGAGACACAGAGAGTCAGAGAGTCAGAGACAGGCACTGGGAACATCATGAGTCTTTTGGAACTCAAAGCCTGCCTTCAGTGACACACCTCCACCAACAAGGCCACACCTCCTAAGCCTTCCCAAGCACTTCTGCCAACTGGGGGCCAAGCACTCAAACATACAAGCCCGTGGCGGGGGGCATTCTCATTCAAATCACCACAATGTCTCAAAGTAAAATAATATCAAGGCACATTTGTGTCCCCGTCCTATCCTCTGAGTCACCACTGCCATCTGTGACCCTACACAGTGGACATGCTGCACAAATAGTTGCTCTACTCTTTTGTTCGGTTAACAATGACAAGAAAAAGAGGTCTGTGCATGTTCAGTACAAATGTGGTGTTTATCTTGAATATTTGTGATTGGTAGCTGATGGCCTCCACAGCTTCAGAGGGCCAGCTGTCCCCACTTCATCCATCTTTCTTTCTCTGTATGTCAAGAATTGTGCATTCGTCCAGGCATGATGGCTCATGTCTCTAGCACTTGGAAAGCAGAGGCAAGGGAGCCACCACAAGTTTAAGACCAGTCTGGTCTACTTAAGGAGTTTCAGGCCAGCTAGTGTGACACAGTGAGACTTCTAGCTCCAATCAGCCAATCAAAAGAGAGTTGTGTTCATGCCAATACTCCAGGGGATGGGGAGATGGTTCAGTAATTAAGATCACTGGCTGCTTTTCTAAAGGACCTGGGTTCGATTGCCGGCATCCACATGGTGGCTCACAACTGTCTGTAGCTCCAGTTGTTAATCCCAAGGATGGGAGGAGAAAGGCCACTGACCCAAGTCATCATGGCCAAAGTAATTAAAGTGGGCTTTTAAAATTTGTGTTCACAAGCTGCCTTCTCCTAAGGTGGGGTTTGAGAGGTAAGCATTGAATGTGAGGAAGACAAGGCTTTTATAGCTTAGGAGTAGGGGGTTTCCAAATGGGAGATTTGGTGGGGGGGGGAAATAGGTAGGGTTACAGGAATAGAACATAAGCATAGCAAGTTAGTCCTAATGACCTCCTGAAGCAAAGACATGATTACAAGGTGATCATAACAACCATTTGGAAACAAAGATAGCATCACAAGATGGTTATTAACTTTTGAAGCAAAGACGTGGTTGCTATTTCCTGGAACAAGCAGTACAGAACCACTTGTAGTTAAGGTTACAGGCAGGGCATAGCCTAATTCTTGAGAAACAGAAGTTTAATCATAAACAGGAGTAAGCCTAGTCTGTCTTTACTATAAGATAGCTTTTAAACCTAAAATAGAAGCAGGTTGGTTCTTCATTGTTCCAGGAGATCAGATGCCCTCTTCTGGCCTCCTCAGGTACTGCATGCATATAGTGCACAGACATACATGAAAACACCAGCACACATAAAGTTAATTAATCAATCCCCATACCAAGCCAGCACCACAGGGCTCTGGCTTTCCTCTGAGTTGTATGTTAGCTAATCTCTTCAGCATAGAGAAGCCAACCCGAGTTCCTCGCCCATGCACCTGTTTGCTAAGCTGCCTGCACATGGTCGCTGAGCCATCTACTACCCTCCCTACCCACATTCCCGCATCTCCACCAGCAGGCTCTACCTTCTGCAACCAGGGATTAAGAAGGGGAGGAGCTAGCACAGGAGATGCTTTAACCAAGTGCTTGGCAGAATGAATATCCCATGGTTATGGGTGTCTGTTCTCTGGCTCTGTTCTGTTCTGCGTTGTCTGATTTTTATTTGTTTCTAAACAGTAAGCAGGCAAATGGAAGAAACACACAAAGGGGGCCCTTGGGGATGCTTGCCCTGGGCTGCTCGCATTCCGTACTTCTGTTTCCTCTTTCAGTGCCCATTGCATTTTGACCCTTGGCAAGAATGGGATCCTGGGAATGCAACTTCAAACCTCCTGAATTCAGACTACTTGAGGGAGGGGTAATGAGTCTGGATTAATTGCTCGGTGAGCCTGTAGTAGCCGAGTCCTCTTTACTGACTAGAGAGCAATTAAATTAAGCTGCTACAAAAACGCTGTCTCTGCAAAGCCTTCGAGGAGAGCTGATTAGCCAAATTGTGTCTTCAGTTTAAGGAGCAAAATTCCCATCTCAAACTGGTTGAAGCAAGCAGAGGGATTAGGCCTTGTTTTAATGTCTCTGGAAAGCCCTAGGGGCAGCTTGGAGGGTGGTCTAGCTCAGAGGAGTCCCAGCAAGGTTCCCCAGATTACTCCTTGGCCTCCCTGCCTCCTTTTGTCTCCCTTGGGTTGTTTTGTTTTGTTGTTGTTTTTCAAGATAGGGTTTCTCTGTGCAGCGCTGGCTGCCCTAAAACTGGCACTGTAGACTAGACTGGCCTCTGAGCTCACATAGATCCACCTGCTCTGCCTCCCAAGTGCTGAGATTAAAGGTGGTGTGCCACCTCCCTGATTCCCTAGGTAAGATAGCTCTAGCAGATGTAAAGGAGGTAACCTTTCTAGAAGTCCTGACAGCCATTCAGGCTCCCTGAGCCTGCTGGGCTCTGAGATTCCTCCCGGAGCCTGGCCTGCAGTGATGGAAGTGCCACCTGTGGAGGCATCCTTCCGCAGGACCAGGTGCATGTGCACCTGGGCCATCTGACCCAACAAGCGCTGGGCAAGCAGTTGAAGGGATGAGGCAGGTGCTTGAGTGAAGTTGGGCCACCAGGCAGGCAGGCTGGACAGCAGTGTCTCCTGTCAGATCTATCTAGCCAACAATGAGAGAGTGTTATGGGGGCATGGCACTATAAATGGATGTTTCTCAGATGCTTTTAACAGCCACGGTCTACTTCTCCCTGTCCTCTTTGCAAAGTGGCTCTTGCTCTCATTGACCCTGCTGAGGTAAAGTGTTCCCTGTGCAGTGATCAGACGCTTAGTCTGTTGATCCAGGGCCAGCGTCGTCATCCACAATGGTTTGTCCTTGGTGTGGCAGACCTGCCTCCCCTCTGTGATGTCTGCCTGGCAGAGGTGCCCGGTCACCTGTGCAGGGACCTCCCTGCCCCTTTGAACTGGGATGGGGTGCTGTACCTATTTTCAGGGCCCAGTATCATGTGATCTTTGATGTCCTTGTCCTCTGTGACTCATACAGACATGTGAGAGGGACACTGCTTGCACTCAATGACAAGGACATCCATGAGCTTGGAGGTGAAGGGCAAGCTAATGGACAGTCCAAGTATGTTTGGCCTCAGAGCTACCTGGGATATAATCACTGTGTCAACCCCTAGGAGGACCTACCCTGGGCCCTGCCTCATCTGGAAGATTAGATTGCACTTAAAGATTGTGCTTGCACGTGGAAGGACAAGTTCAGGTCTCCTTGTACACAATGCAGGGATGGGGCTTTAAGCATCGCCACAGCCATGCATAATAGTTTCCTGCCTGGGAGCATGGACCAGTAACGCAGGGCTGAGCATCCTGATCTGTACTTCACGGGGCTCAGCACCCGTATCAGGGAAAGACCTATTTGTCTTTTGGACAGTGTGATTCTCTGTATCTGTGTGGAAAGAACTCTGGGGCCCCTTCCAGACCTCTTGCCCAAGAGCAGAATACAGGTTCCCAACTTGTCAGGGGTTCTCTCTCTCTCCATCCTTAGCTTGGGGCCTCCTCAATCCTTGGTGTGAAAGTGTGTAATGTCCATGGGCCTCAGTCTACAAGGCTGGGTGGGGTGAAGTCGGCCAGAGGCCCTGCCATGCTTTTAAATGAGTGGTAGGTGCTGGGCATAGGCCTCTGGCCTGGGCAACCTTAGGTACCAAGTCTCACCCAACATCTGTGTCTTAGGTCCAGCCAGTAGGGGGCGCTAGGGTCTCATGCAACCTCTGTGTCTCAGGCCCAGGCAACAGGGGGCACTAGGGTCTCTGTTTCAAGACTGGCCAGCAGGGGGCACCAAAGTCTCACTCAGTCTCTTGTCTCAGGCCTGCAGGTACGGCCACGTCCAGCATCTGGAACATCTCCTCTTCTATGGCGCGGACATGAGTGCACAGAATGCCTCAGGGAACACAGCCCTGCATATCTGCGCCCTCTACAATCAGGTCAGTGGCATGCACATCCTTCACCCTAACCCTGGGGTGCACTGGGCACGGATGGAAGGGCTGCCCTGTGTGTCTTGCCTCTGTGACCCTCCCTCACCAGCTGCCTTAGTGGGAGCCAGAGACTGGCGAAGCTGTGAGCACCCCCAGGTCACATTCCCCAGAGCTACAGTCAGCCCTGTGGAATGCCAGTGACCCAGGCTGCTCATTGTCTGGAAGACACAGGAGGAACCTCCTGTTCCCTTGGCTGAGTGACAACTTTGCTTGACCCCAGAGCTTGGCACCTGGGTAACCTCTTCCATACTCCTTTCAACTTCTGGGCATGTTAGTTAGTTAGTTAGTTAGTTAGTTAGTTAGTTGTTTGTTTTGGGCTTTTGTTGTTGTTGTTGTTTTTCAAGACAGGGTTTCTCTGTGTAATAGCCCTGGAATTCTCTTTGTAGACCAGGCTGGCCTCGAACTCACAGCGATCTGCCTGCCTCTGCCTCCCAAGTGCTGGGATTAAGGGAGTGTGCCACCATGCCCAGGCTGCTTCACTTATCGTTAAGTGCGCATAACAAACACGACTCTTATGAACACTGAGGCGCGCCATTCTTTGGCGTTCAGCATGTTTATGATGTTGTAGAGCTATTTACCAGAACTTTTCATCTTCCCAGACTGAATCTCTGTCCCCAGGAAATACTCACCTCCGCCCTGCAACCCCTCCCCAGTGTCCCCATCCTGCTTTTCCTCTGGGTCTGAGGACTCTATGGGCCTCCCAAGACTAGGATTTTTTGCAGGAGCTGGCCGCCCATGCCCAGCTTCTTCCACTCAGCATCATGTTCTCATGGTCTAACCTGTGGTAAGTGAGTGCCAGACACTCCTTCTGATGCTTGTTCCCACGCCACTGAGGGCTGGGCACTTTTGCCCACCTGCCCTCCTGTGGCTGAAGATGGCGCTTGTTCTGTTCCGCCTTTGACTGTTGTGGATTTGTGTTGTCATGAACCCAGTTGCACACACTCAGTCTCCAGACTCAGTTTGCAGTCTCCGTGGGGACAAACTCCTAAGAAGAGCTCAAGGCAAATGACACACTGATGCGCCGCACCCCTCCTCCACGCTTTGGTGTCAGACCCTGGTGGTCAGTGTGTTCTGCAAGCTCTATATGCTGGGGCACATGGTCCCTGCTGTCTGGGAGGGAGCCATCATAATGGCTGGATCCCGGACCATGAGTACCCTGAGCCGGATGTGGAGACACGAGAGATCGGTACCCCACGGAAGGACTGAGAACAGCGCTGCTCAAAGGATGTGGGTGGACGGCAGGGTCTGCTTCGGCGAGCAGGAAGGGTACCGATGTCCTCTGTACTCAAGGTCAGGTTGACATAGGACAACTCCCCCTCCCCCCCTCTGAAGACCTTACTTTTTCCTTTCTTTTCGCTGAGTTCCTGAGACCTCAGGTCTAAGACTAGTGACCCGCAGATGGGATGACCCCAGGCAACCCGGCAGAGGGACTGGGAAAAGATTCTCCCTCTTGCAGGGTGGAGGGATCTCAGTGGTGAGGCTTTACGGAATATACCCTGGGGACTAGCCCTGCCCCCCCAACCCCCCCCCCCCGTGAACACTGAGTTCTCAAAGCCATAATTCTGTCCCATCACTGACAATGACTCTAGGTGACAGCTCAAGCCTTAGCCCACATCCAAATTTGTCACCAAACCCTAATGACTGATCACAAGTCCACTCTGCTTTAAGCCAGTAACTTTCCTGGATTTTTCACCCTTGAAAACTCCTACAAACTCTTCAAGACCTTCATCCACGTGATCCACACCCAGACAAGCCCTCTCTTGACCTTATAGAATCTGTGGGTGTCAGCTCTGCGGGTTACTGTCATGACTATGCTCGGTGTGTCAGCAGGGGTGTCTTGCAGTCATCCTGGCTTGCGCGCAGAGCATATTCACAGTCGCCCCAGGTCCATCGTGGAGCTCAGATGGGGGATCCCTTGTTAGGCATGGGAATGAATGCTCAGCTGCCTTAGAAAACACAACATGAGGCTTGGCTGAGCCTAGGAAAACATCTGCACCGACATCTGCTTTGTAATGATTGCCTGTGATGGGAAAACATGGCTTAATTTCACTCAGTGTATTTCAAGTATATTTTAATCACACACACACACACACTATATATATATATATATATATGAAACCACAGTTTCTGTCACTTAAAATAATTGTGGGCATGATGGTCTTTAAAAGTGAGGCTGCAGAATTTATTAGGTAGTCTGTGTTCTCTTCTGTATAGGAGACTGGGGTTCTCCCCCAGAGCTGTCTCCTTCCCTAGGAGGGTCCCCAGATAGCTAGAGCTCCCAGGAAAATCTTCCTCCCATATACTGTCAGAATAGAGGTAGCTGACTTTCTGAGGCTCGTTTGGTCACTGCCTGGACCCTCTAGTCACATATCAGATGAGCAACCATAGTATAGTGACAGGTCATGGGGAGTGACTGTGCTGCAAGAAAGCTATTTGTTCAGTAGGTGGGGGGGTGGAGCGGGGGTAGGGATGTGGAGGAGGGGTGTTGGCCATCTTTGGAGTAGAAAGCTACACTGTCTTTTTCTCCCGCCTCATTTATAGATTTGCTCCTCCCAGGGCTGGGTGACTTCCATCCTACAGGCTAGTGAGCCTGAGTGAGACAGGGGCGAGTTACCCCCTCCCCAAAGCTGTCCCTTCATGAGGGTAGCCTGCTGCTGCCCAGCTTCAGACAATGTGCCTGTTCTCTGCAGCCTAGGACATATTTATCCTAGTAGCTACCTGTCTTGTGTCACCTCTAGGGATGCTGTGTTGATTCATAGGTTCTGGCGTTATTGGCCACACAGCCTCATGACACCGTGACAAACTGGGATGTCAGTGAGTGTACCTGAATCTGTCCTCTTCTGGATGGTAGGAGGTCTGCAGTCTACTCTCAGCCCTTCCCCATCTTGGAGTTGTGTCTGAATTCTGTGAGTGAGGATGTTTCAACACAGCTCTGAGGACCACAGTCTTGACCGGCTTCCTCGAGCTCATGGGGGCTGTCACAAGAGTGAAGGAAAACTCAGCCTTTGCATTGCAAATGGATAACCTTCAGTCTCTCCTCTCTGTGTCACCACCTTGCTGGCATCTATGCCCATGGCCCCTTGTCTACTGACAGGTGATATACGTGGCTGCACAGGCTTGGTTGTGGATGACAGAAACCACACCAGCAACATTACACAGGAAGTGGCGCCATACCTCACAGGCTCAGGATGTGCCCCAAGGAGGGACAGAATTCACAAGGGCAGGATTCAGGGCAAGGAGAGACATGGCCTCAGGGACACGGAGTAGTGATGAGGAAGCCTCTGCTGGGCGTAAACTGGGACCTGGGAGGTGGTTGGGCAGCCTGAATCTTTTCTGGGTCCAGAGTTGCTAAGAAGCTGATGTAGAAACCAAACATCTGTGATGCCTGGCAAAGGGTGAGGACTCAGCAACTCCAGGCTGTAATGGTGGTTATTGAAGATAGTGATGGTGACTGTGGTGTTGAAGATGATGTTCATGGAGATGCTGGTGGCGATGCTAGTGGTGCTGGGACTGTTGATGATGAGGTGATGGTAGTGATGGTAATTATAGTGATTAAGATGCAATTATGGTGAAGATAGTGGGAGTGATGGTGATGATGGTGGTAATGCTAATGGTGATGATGATGGTGATATAAAGTTCATGATGATGGTGATGATAATGGCAAAGTTAGTGATGACCATGGTGATGATCATAGTGATGGTGATGGTGGCAGTAATGATGCGGGGATGCTACTACTGATAATGATTGTACTTAATGAGGCACTCTTTAAAGCCCGGGTGTGTAGAAGGCTATGTGTGCTTTATCAGTTTCATCAGGACACTTCTAATAAAACACGCTGTGATCAGAATATTCTCTTTCCTCTCATGCAATCAACTAATTAGGGCTTTGATTGTAAGCAGCAAATTGATTCTAATCTTTGGGCTCTCTCGCCTCACACTGGCTTCCCAAGAGCTCCCAAGGGAGAAAGCAACACCCTGGATAATGAGGGATCAGAGAAAGCTTAAATATCAAAGGTTACTAGAGCAGCCTGTTTGTCTAGAAGATAAACACACACACACACACACACATAAACACACACATACACATATGCATGCACACATGTGCACATATACACAAGCACACAAATATGCACTCTTACTCTTGGTAATGTGCCTCTTGTGTGTATGGAGGGGAGTGTTTTCACTGTGTGTCTCTGTGCCTTGCTGGTTTCTCATGGGGCATGTGTCCACTGTGTGGCTGCTTCCCTGGGGCCATCTGAGGGCCATCATCCCCATAGGCATCATGGCCATGGGTCTCTTAGAATGGACTGCTGTTTGTTGCTGTAATAAAGCACTTCAACCAAATGCACCTTGGGGAGGAATGGGTTTATTTGGCTTACACAGTTCATCATTGAGAGAAGTCAGCATAGGCACTTGAAGCAGAAACTATGGAGGAATGCTGCTTGCTCGCTCCCTCAGGCTTGTGCTTAGCCACCTTTCTTATAGCCCAGGACCACCTGCCTAGGGAATGGCACTGCCCACAGTGGGCTGATTTTTCCTATATTAATTAACAATCAAGACAGTCACCCACAGATACTACTATAGACCAATCTGATCTGGACAGTCTTTCAACTGAGACGCCTTTCTCAGCTGACTCTAGGCTGTGTCAAATTGTCAGTTAAAACTGGCTAGGACAGACAGCATCCACACAGTCTTTCCTCTGAGAGCCTTGTGACTGGTGTCATACTGGTCAGCAGATCCAAGTAAAGAAGTGGTGAAGTTCAACTTCTATTCCACTTCCCTCAGCCTTTGGGGTCTGGATGGAGCTCAGGTGGTACAGGTAATGCAGAATCCTGGTGCCCTGGAACATGCAAAGTAAGTGGTCTGAGCTCCCTGGGGGCACATGCCCCAGCTCATACCTTACCCATGCCCATGCCAGCTGCTTTGATGGTCATGTGTCTCCTTGACATGGTCCATCGGACCTCTGGCATTCCTTCCAGACAGGTCCCATCCATGTAGCATTTCCCTCACCATGCCTTGGTCCCTGTTCAGCTCTACTTCTCCATGGCATCTCCTGGCATCTATGCCTCATATTCAGCTTCTCATACCCAGCTTCTGTCCTTCGGTGACGTCAACTTTGCCTACCCATTGACTTTGGCGCCTTCTAGAATGTAGACCGCTCTCCGTCAGTATCCTCCAATATCTCATAGTGGTGGCACCCACTCACCTGATGTCTCCACCAGCTGGCCTCTTCAGAGACCCAGTCTCTATGCACCTCCCTGCTCTGGAACTAGCATCCTTTTCTCTGGAGCTTGAGGCTGAGCTTCAGATGACTCCCATTCTGCTTGTCCAGGTGTGTCCCCTATTGACCCATCCCCAGCTGTCCCATCACTCCATCCTCATGAAGGCCTCTGATACTCCTCCCAGGACCACAGTATTAGCTTTCCAAGCTCACCCTATCACTGTAAATTGACTTCTCTTGCAAGTCTCTGAGATCTGCCCACAGCGCCAGCCCGTGATTCCCTCACACCTGGCTGCTTCTGCGCTATCTTTGCGTTTGTGTGTCGGTGGAGGTCCTGCCACTTGTGACCACAGCTTCTCTTCTTGTCACAGCAGCCTATTGACCGCTTGCCTCGTCACCATCTGACATGCCCTGCCCACCATGAGCTGAATGCTTCTTGACCTCCTAACTCTCACCTGTCCCAAGCTCACAGGGACCCTGACCCTATACTTTGATTCTGTGTCCCCAGGGACTGGCATGGTCATCAGCTTGTCCACTCTGCACATGCATGAATGACTGTGATTTCTCAGTCTGTCCCTTCACCTGCAAAGTAGACAGGATAGTACGACTCCCACAGATTATGGAGCCAGAGTCACAGGGCCCATGGCTGAGTGCATGGTGGCCTTGGAGTGACTCCCCTTAGGAAAACTACATATCTTTTTTTAAATGTCTCTGAAAATTTGCACTAAGAGAAAAACTGGCAGTGAAATGATCCTTAGAAGATGAACACAAATTGCTTATGCATTCATACTTCATTGATTTTTTTTTCTTAAGGATAGAGACCTGCCAGAAAAGACTCAAGCCATCCACGGGAGTGAAGGGGGACAGTTAAGTCTGCATTAATGCCTTGGAGCCTTCCTCACCCTCTTTTTAAAAAATACTTATTTATTTATTATAACATATACAGTGCTCTGCCTGCATGTACACCTGTAGGCCAGAAGAGAGCATCAGATCACATTATAGATGGTTGTGAGTCACCATGTGGTTGCTGGGGATTGAAGTCAGGACCTCTGAAGGAGCAGTCGGTGCCTTTAACCTCTGAGCCATCTCTCCAGCTCTTGAAGCTGCAGAGTGCCCTGTTTTCTCACCCAGCCCTTCACTTCCCTTCTTCTTACGCAACTGAAGCAAAAGCATTCCATGTACTTCCTTTCCTTCCTGTGGCATGACCTCTTGTCACCCCAGCAGGATGCTTGCACAGGCATGTGCACACAGGTGCATGCATGCACACACACGTATGTATTCATGTGCGTATAACTGTTAGTAAGCTACAAAGCCCCTGGCCCTTTAGTTCTGAAGTGGCCAACTGACTGAACTGTTAAGTAAGAATTTGGGGGAGTCCTGCCAGGTTTTCCCTGTGGTATCAGAGAAGTCAGGGCCCCCTCTTGGAGTTCTTAATTCCATTAATGTAGGAACAGTCTCAAGTGGAAGCTTTTATTAGCGTTTTGAAGAAAATCCCCAGGGCAGTCAAGCTGTGAACCCCAGCAGTTGCCTGAGGGAAAAAGGAAGCGAAAAGGGGAAAAGCCGTGCGTGGAGGACAAGCAGCTTCATGGTGGAGAGCAAAGAGTAAGAGAGTATAATGTATAACCCGACCCCCAAAAGCATCCTTGGGCTCTGGCGAGCGTCCAAAAGAAAGAGACAGAAAAGAAGAAAAAAGGGAAAGCTGTGTCTTTTTGAGGCCTGCCTCAGAAAGGAGAGCAGACTCAGCAGAATCTCATGGAGGATTGTAGGGACTGTGCTAGGCAGAGGGAATTCTGGGAAGGGAAAGTACAGTATCTCATTAAAGAAATAGTTATCCCTTCCATCTCTTTATCATGGCTTAAGATGAATCTACTTTCCCAAGAGGAGTGTTCTCCTCTTTCTAGGGGTCATCCCTCCTTCCTAGCGGGTAATCCTCCTTTCTTGGGGTATCCCCTTCTTCATAGGGATGATCTTCATAGGGATGGCTCCTCCTTCCTAGGTGTTGTCCCTTAACTAGACCATTGGCCTGCCCACCTGGAATGTTAGGTAAACACTCAGAGCTGCTGTGCCAGAACTCTGCTTTGCCTCCTGGCCACCATCGCAAGGATGAGTCAGGCTTGGGGGGGGGGGGTGAGTTCCTCTGGGCTATGGTAACGGCCCCTTTGTGGGTGAGTAGAAGGGTTATCTGGACTCCTTCTGAGAAGGAACCCTGAGTGGGCATGGATGACAGGCCCGTGCAGGGAGGGTTTATCCCCAGACATTCTGTAGGCATGTCGATGAGATTTAGGTACGTTTGGAAGGGCTGCAGGAGCTTGGGAGGCATTGCCCATGCTTCCCCATGGGAGTTCTGATTGTGAAATCAGGGCTCTGTGGTGCTTTTGTGGGTGAGGTTGTGTGGTGCATAGAGCCTACTCAATGTCAATGCGAAACCCGTGGCCAGGCTTCCCCTCACACTCCTTCCGGCTGCTGTGTGCTGTCCCTAGGTAGGGCCCACCTGCTTTCCCACTTGGGCTGGCACACTTTCCTCTCCTCTCTTTCTGTTGCCTTTCCTCTTGCCCCAACATTCTCTTCACTCTGGCTGGATTGTGAGTGGCATCATTGCCCTGAAGATTGACGTTGTAGAAGACAGGGCCACAGTGGGGGCAAGTTAAAGATGGCTAATGTTTGGACTCAGGCCAGGGCAGCCTTTCTGTGGCTTCTCGTCCTTGTAGCCCTCATCATCCTTCTTCTTCTGACACACCCTCCCAGTCCCCAGCTCCTGTCAAGGGAGCTTGGACACACACACACACACACACACACACACACACACACACACACACACACACACACACACACACACACACACACACCCTTTTCAGTTCTGTTGGCCACAGGAGGATCTCCTCTCAGCTCCCTGGGGAGGACTTAGTGGTCGATGCAGCCAGACACAGGGGGAGAAACACCTGCTTATCCACAGGGAGCCATCATAGACAGAGCCTCTGTCCTGTGCTGCACACCTGCCTGCTGGGCGTCCCTGAGTACAGACATACAGGAAACTGCTTGGCAAGGAGCCTGACCAGCTGTGACTTAATGACACACACTGGTCCAAACTAACTCATGCAAATATTTATTCCAAACTAGAATTCAGAATTCTGAACACCTAACAGCATCCATTTACTCAGGCAGCCACACAGCCCACAGTGAAGCTCCGCTTGGCGAGGACCAAGACATCACCACCATGGTCCCATAAGAGCACATCACCTAGGGATGTGGTAGGCATCTTAGTGTGTTACGTTCACTCTGTGAGAGTAAAATGATGACTGTGTCATCTAGGAACACGTTAAGTGACCATGTGACTGTAGTCAGTTCTTCTCTATCGATGCTTTACTCTGTCTCTTGTAGAATCTTATTTTGTTTGGGTGCATGTGCCTGTGGGTGTGGGTACCTGTGAAGGACAGCAGAGGGCGCCAAATCCCCTGGAGCTGGCGTTATAGGTAGGTATTAGCAACCTGAAATGGGTGCTGGGAAGTATTCTTACCCACAGAGCCATCTCTCCATGCCCTACCCTTAGTCTTTTTGTTGCCAGACCCTTACCCACACAGTCCTCCTGGGAACTTTCAAAAAGTCCTTGGGATTTCTCTGTTGGCCTCAAGTGCAAATAAACAGCCAGGGATAGAGGCTCGTTTTCACTGTAGAAACAACTGTCTAAAATGCCCTCCTTTGCTGACATTGAGACATGCAATTCTGAGCTGTGAGAAAGAACTCCTGTGCTTTCCTGGATTCTGTTCCTTCCCTGGACAGTCAGGCTTTTAAAAAGCAAATGAAACCTGGTTCCCCTGCTGTCTAGAGCTTTACCTTCCAGGAAGGTTTGCATTTTGTCCATTTGCCTTGTGGGTCCGTCAGCTGCCCAAATGCAGAATGTTCTAGAATACCCAGACCCTGCTTCAGAATGTCTGCACTGTCCCCAGAGTTCCTCTTTCTTTCTGTGTCTTGCCTCCAGGCACCTGTCACATGTTTTATAGATGTGTATGGAACATTTGTAGAACGCTGTCAGGAGTAGGCTGGTTTGGTCATGGGCAGATGTGATTTAAAATTTGATAGCTTCTGCCAGGCTGTTGTCCAAAGCACTGTGATTGTGGGGCCTCACCTGACAGTGGTTAGACTCGTTTACTTACCCACTATGTGTGTGTGTGTCTCTCTCTCTGTCTCTGTCTCTCTGTCTCTGTCTCTCTGTCTCTCTCTGTCTCTCTCTCTCTCTGTCTCTCTCTCTCTCTGTGTGTGTGTGTGTGTGTGTGTGAGAGAGAGAGAGAGAGAGAGAGAGAGAGAGAGAGAGAGAGAGAGAGAGGGGTGGGGAGGGCGGGGGGAGGCGGGGTCTTGGTTTTTATGACAGGGCCTCTCACTGTCCTAAGACTTAGTAATTTGGACGGACTCCACGAATGTAACTGTCTCTGCCACCTCAGCATTGAGATTACACACATGTGCCACCATACACCAGACTTGTTTGTTGTTGTTGTTTTTAAACTTACTTATTTTTTCAATTGGGTGTGTCTCTGTATGTGAGCACACATGCATACACATGCATGTGAGCGCAGTATCCATGGAGGCCAGAAGAGGGTGTCATATTCTCCAGAGCTGGAGCTATGAGTGTTTCTATGCAGCCATGTGGTTTCTGAGAAACATCTTGGATCCTCTGCCAGAGCGTCACCCACTCTTGACCTTTGGGCCATCTCTCCAGTCCCTGCACCTGACAGCTTTATGTGTGTTCTGGGGCTCAAACTCAGGCCCTCATGCTTACATGGCAAATGCCTTACCGACTTTCCCACCCCGAGGCTATCTTTGCTCTCCCGGGATTTAACTTTTCAGGTACAGGCCCCAGGCTTCCCCTAAGCCTGGACTTAACAGCACCTGTCTTCAGACAAAGCTCATGCCACCGTCTCACAAATGGACATCTTTTCTGTTTGCAGGACAGCTGTGCCAGGGTGCTGCTGTTTCGAGGTGGAAACAAGGAGCTGAAAAACTACAACAGCCAGACACCATTCCAGGTAAAAGTCACTAACTGTGCCATGGCAGACCGCAGCTTTGATGCTACCCAGAGCCCATGACTGCAGCCGCAGCGCCTCCCGGGAGGAGACTGCATTGCATTCATGCTTTGTAGCGCTGCTGCGGTGGCTCTATTTGCCTGTCCACACAGGCTGCTTCCTCTAAACCAAATGTAGAGACCCATCTCCGGTGAAGGTTCTAGAAAGGCAATCAAGTAAGACCACTTTGAATTCTGCAGCTGTTGGAGAGTGCTAACTAAACTGTGTATCTCAAAGAGTGTGAACTTGTCGCTTTTCGTGTCCCCCCTCTCCACCATCCCAGAATGGAGGGAGAACAACCCCCACTGGCCCTTGGCCTGTGACCTCCTGGGAACATGCAAATTAGTTCATAATTGCTAATAGATTAGGGAAAATGCATAGGACACAAAAGTTAATGTCTTAAACATTTAAAAAGATTTGACAAAACCAATTTAGGGACTTTAAGGGCATCCAGAGTGTTGCTCCGCCATTACTACCATCTGGTTAAGAACTCTACTCTCACCCCAAAAGGAGGTCATGTTCCCATTAAACTAGCACTCCCAGCCCCTTCCTCACCTCCTAGGCAGCCATTCATCTGCTCTCTGCCTCTTCTAGACAGTTCATACAAAGGGACTATGGGCGTGACTCTATGGGCTTGACTTCTTCAGTTGAGGGTGACATTTGATGTTCACACGTCTCCTAACATACCCCACTGTGGAGTGGCTGCCTTCATAGGAAGCTTAAGGCCAGGTTCCCAAGCTGAGCAATGCAGGAGGACAGATAAAAGGGTGTTGTTGTTGTTGTTGTTGTTGTTGTTGCTGTTGTGTGGGATCAGAGGGTCAAGCCCTTTGTTGGTGACCAGGAACTCTGTAATTCCTGCACTCACCCTGTTTTTTAAAAAATATATTTTATTAATTTATTCCTATTACATCTCGATTGTTATACCATCCCTTGTATCCTCCCATTCCTCCCTCCCTCCCATTTTCCCCTTACTCGCCTCCCCTATGACTGTGACTGAGGGGGACCTCCTCCCCCTGTATATGCTCATAGGATATCAAGTCTCTTCTTGATGGCCTGCTATCCTTCCTCTGAGTGCCACCAGGCCTCCCCATCCAGGGGACGTGGTCAAATATGGGGCACCAGAACTCATCCTTTTCTTGAGCAACTGCTTAGTTGAGGGACTGGCCAGGGGTGATAGCCACTTGGCCCCGGGGTGATATCATGGTTCTAGAAGCTGTGGTTTGCCGGAAAGTGAATAAACTCTCCCAGGCCATTGTAGGCCCTCTGTCTCAGGGGTTTGGGATGTCTCTCCTGGTTGAAGAGTTTGGTGGTACTATTGGGATTATATATATGTGCTTTAAGAATAAGGTTGCCTTGTCTTCTCTAAGGACCTCCTTCTTTGTGGGCTATCATAAGCAGGGTCCTGAAACACCCCACTCTTGTGATCCTGGCTGTGTCACACATTGTATGAGCTAATCTTGGCAAAATCCAAAAGGGTCTGAAGCTGGTCACACACATGCCCATGCATGGCTGTCCTCAGGGGGCTTTCTATGTGTAAATCTAGCCAGCCAGGACTCTGCTTAGCTTGTCCCCACTAGGAGCTATGGCCCAGGGCCCCCTTCCTGTTATCTCAGAGGTAGCTACAGCCTAGTTGACTACATCACTGGTAACTGTGTTCAGTCCAGCCTCCAGTCTTGTCCCTAGCCCTGAAGGGGAAGGCTGAAAACTCCAGCCCTGATCTGCTGGTGGCCCTGCACCAGCCTCAACCAGAAGGAGACCATGAACTAAGTTGATCTGTCTCGTTAGCGTATTTACGCCTAGAGAATTCTAAGGGATATTAAGAGCTTTTTTTGATGAATTCAGGAAAAGCCCAAATATGTGACATGGTGTAGTGTGGTATTTTCTATGCATGTGCGTGCTCGTGTGTGTGTGTGTGTGTGTGTGTGTGTGTGTGTGTGTGTGTGTGTACACATGTTCATATGCAGGTTCAGTACATACTGTCTGCCTTGTGTTTTGAGACAAGGTCTCTCACTTGATCTTGACCCTGTAAATTAGGCTGGGCTGGCAGGCCAGGGAGCCCCAGGGACCTGCTATGTATGTGTACCTCCTCAGTACTGGACTTACAGGCACATCCCGCCACACCCCAGTTTTTTAAAAGTGAGCTATGGAGATCAAGCTGGGATCCTTAGGTAAAAGCCGTCCTCTCTCAAGCCCTGAAATATGTAGCTCTTGTTGTCCATCACAACAGCACAAGTCAGGCAAGAATGTGGCAGTCTGAGGGAAAGTATTGTCAGCCTATTGGCTGGCAGCCTGCTGTCCCCGCCAAGGGCGTGTGGCTGGGGACACCGCTCATTTCTAAGTCTCTGCTCTCCAAAGTTCTGTGAATCTTATTTGGGATTCAGGCTCTGTGTTCCCATAGAAACAGGGGAGTCGAAGTTGTATTTCTAGACGAGGGACAGGAGCCCTAACTACCCAAAATGTGACTGGCAGACGATGCATATTTATGACGGAAAGAAATCAGGGTTGAATCTGCCATTCTGGCCAGATCAATTTGCGGTGCACTTCGAATGACAGCCGCTTGCTAGTGATGCTGCTTGTAGGTGCTGGGGACGATGAGGCCCAGTCAGGCCTCACCTTTTACCAAAAGTACATCAGGCAGACAGGTAGCCAGCAGGTAAACAGACATGTACTGTGTTGGGTCAGTTCTGCTAAACAGCAAGAGAAGCAAAGCATGCTGGGAGAACCAAGTGAAATGGAGGCTGTTGCCCCAGATGGCATTCATGACACCAGAGCAGAGTCTAGGAAGAAGGGAGGGAGGGAGGGAGGGATCTTTGGGTCTCTGACAGAAAGAGGTCTGGAGCTGGTGGTTTATGCAAAGGTCCTTGGGTCAGCGCGTACCAGGTAGGCTTTTGGAGCCACAAGACTGGCCAGTTGGGAGGAATACAGAGACCAGGACCTGGGCTTGGAAATGTGCAGGGCCATAATGTAGCTTGTCGTTCGCTCTTGTGGCTTCTTCTCCTAACTGTCTCCTAACCTGATCTTCTCTGGCTCAGCTGCCCTTCTCTTCCCTAACCCTGTCTCTAGCTCTACTCAGGCTTCTTTCTTCCTGCACCAACTGTCTTCCTTAACTCTACTCAGTCTCTCTCAGCCTTTGCTGGCTTTTTATATCCTCTTGTGTTCCCAGAAGTCCAAGAGGCAACTGGCACTGAAGGTCATAGGGTCAAGCAGATCTAAGTTTCCCAAAGGGCCAGTTGACTAGCCCTTTAAAGGGCCAGGGGCACAAAATAAATCACACCACACCATAAGGCCTGGCAAAGGCATTGGATCAGATTCTGTGTGCGTGGCCAGCAGAGCCAAAGAAGGGTCACTATGAGAGCCAGTCACCATGCCACATGGTCTGGGACACATTGTAAAACTTATTGTCAGGGTCCATGACCTGAGCCAATGGAATTAGAATTTTAAGAAGTAAGAATCCAGACCCAAGTCCCACTACCTTGTGTCTCAGGTGATTGGTGGACCTGGGAGTCAGTCTAGAAGTTGGTACCTGTGCTGTTTAAGAGTGATGGGCAACTGGATAGGATCTAGATTCATATGAGAGACAGACCCCTGGGCATGTCTTAAGGAACATCTAGATTAGGTTAAGTGAGCAGGGAAGACTCATTCTGAATGTGGGCAGCTCCATCCCATCATGTGGGGTTCCAGCTTGAATGAGACGGAGAAAGTGGGCTGAGCGCCAGTGTCCCGCTCTCTCTGCTTCCTGACTGCAGTCACAATGTGTCCAGATACCTCACGCTCCTGCTGCCATGCCCTCCCCCCCCCCATCACGGACAGAACCCACAAATTCTGAGCCAGAATAAGCACCCCACACACACACACACACACGCACACTCCTTCATATGCTTGTGTCAAGTGTTTGTCACAGCGATGAGGCAAGTAACTAAGATACTACATTTGAACTCACAGATGCCTCCCTCCCAGCTCACTTCACTTCGGCCCTCCCTCCAACCAAGAGGGCGGGTGTTCTCAAGAACACCAAACACATCCATGCCTCTGGACCTACATATGAGCTGGCTCCATAGAACCTTCCTGTAAGTGTCCTATCCCAGCAGAAGCACTCGAGGAAGTCCCATGTTGAGAGATACCGGACACCAGATACACAGCTTTCTGTTTGCATGTAAACACTGCACACTGAATTGGAGGCAGATAGCTGAAGATAGCCTACCATTAAAAGGAGGGCAGTCCAGGTGAAAGGAGGGCTGGACAGCAGAAGTGAAGGTGCTGGGTGGGACCAGAGACAACTTGGGGCATGGATATCCTCAGTGTGGCAGGAGTGGATGTAGCCTCCAGGAGACGTGGCGCTCGGGCTCTGCAGAGGGAATGCTAGCAAAGAGACAACAGCAGCTGGAGGGAGGCCACGGTCCAAGCAAAGCTGGCTAGGGAGTAACCAGGTTCAGGGTCTGAATGTGGATTTCCAGAGGAAGAAAAAACACTCAGAGACCTCTCAGGCCTGTGAGGAGGGCCGTGAGGCCACATCTGGAAGGGTCTCCAGAACACAGGTATAATATCTGAGAGACGTCCTGGCAGAGACAAGGGTCCTGAGGGCCCTGAGCTCTGGGAATAGAATAAAGATGGAAACCTAAGGGCTTGCAGGGAAACCTCAGTTTCAGAGGTCAAGGGTCAGATCCTTCAGAGGCAGTAGGGAAAGCTCACTGCCAAGAGCAATGGTCATCCTTCCCACTAGAGCAGGGGACCCGTCAAGTCACATGGTTAGCGCACATTCTCACAAGTACCACTCCTGGGGCTGCTGTAAGCCACTGCCCCCAAGGAAGCACTAGATTGTCACTAGATTGTGAGCTACTGGGAACCCAGCAGTGGGTGGGGGGCTGGGGGTCGGGGGGGGGATAGTGTGGGGGATGGGGGAGCCAGATGGACTTAGAAGCAGTGATGAAGGAGGAGGTGAGCTATCAGGAATGACACCCGCCCAGACAGAAGGAGTGTGTCTCTGGGTTTGCACTAGAGGATTCTGACTCACAGTCCATAACTGTCAGAATCCAGCAGTGTCTGTAGGCAAGCAGGCAGATGTGCAGATATGGCCACTGCTCCCTGGAGGGACGTCTACTCAGTGTATTCACAGGGGACCCTCAGCCAGGCTGTGGGAGATGTAGGTGACGCTGTAGAACGGACACCACGTGGTGATGAGCCAAAGCCAGACACACTTGTCCGAGGCTGTGACAAATGAGCAGAGCCCATGCCTTCCCAAGTTATGTTAACCAGATGGAAGCAAGGAGGACCACCAGCCACTTTTCTGCACACTTGGGCAAGAGCCGTATATGCAACGTGGTCAGCACGGTGTGGCACACGGGACAGGAATGGCCTGACATATAACCAATGTGAAGGAGCTGATTCTTTCAGCCAGCTCCATGGATGTGTAATGTGAGTCAAAGTCAAAATTTGATTTTTGGTTTTGAAAGATAACCTCCCACATCTCCTCTTTCTACCCTCCCATGATCTCATATGTGTGGCTAAAGAGCAGAGTTTGGGGGATCTTCAGAAGGCTCCGGGCTGTCATCACTCTGGCCCAGTCATCTCTGTTGCTCCTAAGTTTTCTAGAAGGTCTGGGTACCTGGTCAGTCCTCACACATCTCTTGTACCCTGAGAGGAGTACCTAAGCCTGCCCAGGTTTCTAGGGACTACAGCCCAGCCCAAACCAAGATGCCAAAGCCAAGCCTGGCCCTGAGCCACGTTCCTCCTGGACCTGGATACATCAAAGTGGGCCACTAGCTTCTTGTGCCCGGTTCCCCAGCATGTTCTGACATCCTCACAGCTAAGCCCCACCTGATCACTCTTATACAGACAGGATCTCTTAGATTCAGGCGCCTCCTTGAGCACTCGGTGAGATGGGACCCCATGCCCCATCCCACCTGGCCAGGGAATTTCTGTCTCCCTTCAGACATACCTCTGCAAGAGCCCCCTGCTTGCTGTGCACATGGTGATCACTGTGTTGTGGGTTATGAACCTGACCCAGTTTCAGCTGAGGCATAGCTGCATCTCCCATCTCTGCGATGTTGGTGTCTAGCCCCAGACCTGGACCCTAAGGAAAGAGAAGTGGCAGACAGTTACTGGGCAAAGAACTGCCTAACACCTCCATGTAATCTCTCTCACATGCCACTAGGGGGCGGTGCGAGCACAGAGCACCTTGGTGCCAGGTGTATAAGAGGAGGGGCTTGTACAGCACAAGCTGGTCTAGATTGTTAACTTGATGGGATTTAGGTTCAGTTGGAAATGCCTCTGGGTGTGTCTATGAGGCATTTCAAGAAGATTTTTTCCTTGTTTTTTAAATTAATTTTTTGATGTGTGTGTGTGTACACGCATGTGAATGTGCATGTGCACACTGCACTGCACATGAGGAGGCAGAAAGCAGAGTCACTTCTCTATTTGTTTTCTCTCTGTCTTATTTCTTGACACAAGTTCCTACCGAATCTGAAGCGGCTCACAGATCTGGTGAGCCTGGCTGACTAGGGAGCCCCAGGGATTGTCCAGTCTCCACTTCCCAGCACTGCCATGAAATGTGTGCACCCCTGCAGCTGGCTTCTGACATGGTGGTAGGGAACTGAACTCTGCCCCTCAGACATTCACAATCAGTTCTTTACCCACTGAGGCAGCTCCTCAGCCCCCTCAGAGAAGTGTAGCTAAGGAGGGAAGACCCTGAATGTGGGCAGTGCCATCTAACAGGCTGGCATCCAGGGCTGAATAAAGAAGACAAAGTGAGCTGAATGCCACCCTCTGTTTTCTGCTTCCCACTGTGATGTGACCAGCTGCCCTGCGCTTGCTCTAGCATTCTAACATCACCACTAGTGCTCTAGCATCATCACCTCTAGTGCTCTAGCATCATCACCTCTAGTGCTCTAGCATCATCACCTCCAGCACTCTAGCATCATCACCTCTAGCACTCTAGCATCATCACCTCTAGTACTCTAGCATCATCACCTCTAGTGCTCTAGCATCATCACCCTCTAGCACTCTAGCATCGTCACCTCTAGTGCTTTAGCATCATCACCTCTAGTACTCTAACATCATCACCTCTAGTACTCTAGCATCATCACCTCTAGTGCTCTAGCATCATCACCTCTAGCACTATAGCATCATCACCTCTAGTGCTCTAACATCATCACCTCTAGTACTCTAGCATCATTATCTCCAGTATTCTAGCATCATCACCTCTAGCACTCTAGCATCATCACCTCTAGTGCTCTAGCATCATCACCTCTAGTGCTCTAGCATCATCACCTCTAGTGCTCTAGCATCATCACCTCTAGTACTCTAGCATCATCACCTCTAGTGCTCTAGCATCATCACCTCTAGCGCTCCAGCATCATCACCCCTAGTGCTCTAGCATCATCACCTCTAGCACTCTAGCATCATCACCTCTAGTACTCTAGCATCATCACCTCTAGTGTTCTAGCATCATCACCTCTAGCACTCTAGCATCATCACCTCTAGTGCTCTAGCATCATCACCTCTAGCACTCTAGCATCATCACCTCTAGTGCTCTAGCATCATCACCTCTAGCACTCTAGCATCACCTCTAGTGCTCTAGCATCGTCACCTCTAGCACTCTAGCATCACCTCTAGTGCTCTAGCATCATCACCTCTAGCGCTCTAGCATCATCACCTCTAGTGCTCTAGCATCACCTATAGCACTCTAGTATCATGTACCTTCCTCACCATGATGAATGGTGAGATGCCTGCCTTGTGGCTCTTGGTTGCTAGTATGGATGGAGAAAGAAGCGAATGAGGCTTTTTGAAAATCTATTGCTTCAAAACTGTTTGATGAAAAAGCTGGGCCAGGTATGGTGGCGTATGTCTTTAATCCCAGCACTTGGGAAACAGAGGCAGGTGGATTGCAGTGAGTTTGGGGCCAGCGTGGTCTACAAAGCGAGTCCAGGACAGCCAAGGCTACCCAGAGAAACCCTGTCTTGAGGAAAAAAAAGAAAGAAAGAAGAAGAAAGAAAAAGAAAAAGCGATTGGGGGGTGGCCTATACTTGTAATCCAAGCACTGGAGAGACAGGAGGATTCCTGGGCCTCCTAGTGGGTTCCAGGCCATGAGAGGCCCTCTTTAAAAAGAGGGGGTGGGGCAGAGAGATGGCTCACTGGCTAAGAGCTCTTGTGCTGCCCTTGTGGAGGACCTGGGTTCACTTCCCAGCATTCATATAGCAGCCCACAACTGTCTGTAACTCCAGCTCCAGGGGACTGAATGAACTCTTTTGCACTCTGCAGCTACTACACACATGTTGCGTATGCACATGCAAACACAAACACAGACACACGAAAATATGAACGGCACCTGAAGAAAGACATTACCCTCCAGGCTCTATGTGCATGTACACACATGTACATGTACCCTACACCCCTTCACCCCCCCCCCCCGCCACAGGCATTCACACAGGTATTTGACAGTGCATGAAATGGCGTTAGCCTGTGAGTCTTCTCCATCTTTTATTACTATCTTGAGAATACGCTTCAGAGGTTTGATATTTAAGAAGTGATATTTATTCAAGAGACAGAACTCTCAGTCAGCCATGACATCAATAAGGACAAATTGATCCCAATTAGTGAGCGAAAGCAGCATTGGCATTAGGAAGGGTCTGTTCCCCACTGGCTTCAGGGACAAAGGATGGTCCCTGGAGGATGTGACGCTCAGGCCATCTGTGACCAGTTCCTTCAAGTCTGTGCTTTATTTGAAGCTCTTTACAGAAGATGAGCGGCAGCTGAAGAAGATAAAAGGTAGCACCATGTGATAACTCCTACCGGAAGTGGGGTACAGGCCTGTCATCCCAGCCTTCCGGAGGCAGAGGCAGGAGGTTGGTCAGCCTGGTCTGTATAGCCAGTTTGGCTAGCAAGACGATCACAAACAAGCTCCCAAGGTGGGGAGGTGGTTCAGTTAACACACTGCTTGCCTCCTAAGCATGGGAGCCCTCATTTGAGCCTCAGCACCCACATGAAACACCGGCAATGGTGGCTCCTACTTCTAATCCCAGTGCTAGGGAGCTAAAGACAGAAGGAGCCCTGGGGCTTCCTGGCCAGCCAGCCTCCTGATCAACAGGGCAGGTCCCTGTATGTGGAGGCTTGAATGGTTTAGTCTTGGAACACTTTTGGTCCCCAGTTGATGGCGCTGGTTGGGGAAAGTTTAAGAGGTGCAACCTTACTGAGGAAATAAATCCTTACGAGTAGGCTTTGAGGGTTTATGTAGCCTTGCCCCGGTCTAGTTCACTCTCTGCCTCAGGCTTCCAGTTAAAGATGTTAGCTCTCGGCTTCACCATGAGTGTCACTTCCTGCCAGGCCACTCTGTCAAGATCCACACGCCAAAGAAACTCTTCCTTTTATAAGTTGCCTCAGCTGTGGTGTTTTTATCACAGCAACAGAAAGAGCCACTAAGATGCAGTGAGAGACGGTGTCTCAAAAAGCAAGGTTGATGTCTCCTAAGGAATGACAAAGTTGTCTTCTGGCCTCCACATGCACACACATGAATGCACACACACACACACACACACACGTACCCGTACAAATAGAACATGAACACACACACACACACACACACACACACACACACAGAAATTATCCTTTCAAAATTAAAGAGCCCTCATAACAGCTCCTTTTGCCCCCAGTTTTGTGAGGATTGAAACGCCATCCAGCTGCCTCCTGGGAAGGCGTCATTCAGGGTGAGTCCGATTATTCATCTGTGAAGTACAGTTGGCTCTTCAGCTAGGACCTGGCACGGACTATGTGTGTTTGTTGGCTACACGAGTGGAAAATAGTAAGTTGGCACCGAAGCCCTGGAGATGACTTGGTTTCAAGGCAACAGTTTCTGTCTGTGCCTCTCACCAGGAAGGCACTGCGGAGAGTGGAGGAAGCCAAGCCAGGGGCATTGTGAGGAGGCCCCAGGCCCTGGCGCTGCACCTCTAAGGATCCTTGGGGCCTGACTGCCTCTCATCTGTTTCTGCCATGCTTTTTACCTCATGCTTAGAGAGACAGACTCTCCTGAGCCTGTCCCTGCCCTCAGTTCAGAGGCTGGCTTTCTGAGGCCCAGATAAGAGGTTTGTGTGAAGTAGACCTCGGGTTCCTGCGAGTTGTTCAGGGTGTGGGTGACCTGGGTCTTCTGATGGCCAAATAGCTTCTCTGTTTGCTTCCCTGATGGGAACAGCAAGCACCACTGGCGAGCCTGAAGGCCTCTGTGTCAGAGGGGCCTCACTGCAGATGAACCAGGAGGAGGTGGGCGTGTAGAAATGAAAGCAGTGTCTAGAGGTGACGCAGGCAGGTGCTTCCTCTAGGGACCTCCTCGATGTCTCCAGGCAGACATCTTCCTGATATTTCTACTTCCAAGAGCATCTCAGCTTGGGTTGAAGAAGATGTCACCACCCATTGCCAGGGGGAGATGCGGCTCAGGCTCTGTAGGGAAGGAAGGGCTTGCGGAAGTCAGTGTTGAAGGCTTCTCAGAGTCTCTTTTCGGAGTTCCTTCGGAACATTTGTTATGCTAATTTTGGACTGCCAGGGATGGTGCAGGCGTGAAGTGGATGGTGTTTTTCATTATTTCTGTGAAACATTATAAGGGTGATTTTCACTGCAGAAATGTAACAAACATAACGGCGTTGTTGACAAGAGTCCATGCAATCCTGGGGTTGGGCTGTGGCTTGGTGGGTAGAGTCTTGCCTGACATGCCATGGGCTCTGTCCCCAGCACAGCATAAACTGGGTGTGCTGTCACATGACTGCAATCCCAAATCCCAGGAGGAGAAGGTATGAGGATCAGGAGTTCAAGGCTAACAAATAGATGTTTAAGAAACAGGTGCTAAATCGGACAGTGGTGGCGCACGCCTTTAATCTCAGCACTCGGGAGGCAGAGCGGGTGGATCGCTTTGAGTTCGAGCCCAGCCTGGTGTACAAAGTGAGTCCAGGACAGCCAAGGCTACATAGAGAAACCTTGTCTCGAAAAACCAAAAGAGAGAGAGAGAGAGAGAGAGAGAGAGAGAGAGAGAGAGAGAGAGAGAGAGAGAGAGAGAGAGAAACAGGTGCACACTGCAAAGTAGCAGATCTCACTGGCAGGAAGAGGCAGGCACAGCCGCTTCTGTTATCAGCATGGAGGCTAGGCAAGCCATGGTTGTGCCTTTCCTTGGTGATGTGCTATTGAGGCACCTTCTCTTCTTTTGAGTGAGAGGGACCCACCCAGCTGACCCACTGACATCACCAGGAGCTGCAGGTAAAGCCAGATGAACACATATCTTTTCAACTGTCCTTGTCCCAATATGGCATGGCTCCCCAGGGGTCCCAGGTACCCGTGGGGAGGGGAGGTGATGCCTTTGGTGTCCCTGCTTTATCAAGGTGTAATTTGTACATAGTTCACCCATTTCACTGCTCAGTGGCACAGCACAGCCATCATGGTGTAAGTTAGAGTCAACTGAATTTATTTTTTTCAAAAAATCATAGGCAGGCATCGTAGCAGGAGGATCAGGAGTTCAAGGCCAGCCTTGGGCTGTTCTAGACACTTCGCAGAAATGAATGCCACCCCCTGTGGCTGTGTTAGACAGCTTCTCTAGGGAATATTACATATTTACGAAGAGTAGTAGTTGTATTTGCTCACAGTATAGGGGCTGGGAAGACTAACCACAACTGTGTGCAGGCTTTGTCTGTTTTGAAAGGCTGAGGAAGCAAGAGCCTAACACCAGCAGAGGTTGGTGACAGCAGCAGCAGCAGCAGCAGCAGCAGCAACAGCAGCAGCAGCGATAGACACACAGCAGAGAAAAGAAAAGAAATGAAGACAGGCATAGAGCACCTGTCTTTTCCTCAGACCTCTCTGTATCGGGGCTTCCTGGCCTTCCTGCTGGAAGGTGCCACCCAAGTTGAGGGAGGATTTTTCCCCACTCAGCTCATTTCTGGAAACATCCCCACAGACATACCCAGAAGCACATCTCCTAAGTGTTTCCAAATCCAGCCAATTTGAAATGAAGACGAACCGTCATAGTGAGGACACAGAGCTGAAAACTGTGGTGGTGGTGCATCCTGTAACGCTAGTTCTTGGGATGTCAGGGCAGGAAGGTCAGGAGTTCAAGGTTATTCTCTGCTACCCGGTGGTGCCAGAGCAGGCAAGCTGGAATTATATTAAGACAATGCCCTTTTATAATACTGTTTGACACCACTTGCATTAGTCTGTGTAGGCTTGCGTGGTGACAAACATCTTCACACTTCCAATGGCTTCATGCACATGATAGCTATGTCTATGGGTTGGCTTTCCTGCTGTTTCTTCTCTGTCCTGGGATGCAGATGGGAGGAGACTCTGCTGTTTTGTAGGCAGAGGCTGCAGAGTGCAAGTAGTAGGCCCTGACATCAGTGGGGGAAGAGGAGGAGACCCTACGAGCCCAAGGATATGGATGGGACTATCTCACGGTGACTGTAATTAAGAGATTTCCTTTGAGCCTAATGTAACCATCACTTGTCACAGAGCAGCCATTGCTGTGACCTGTGGCATCCATGCCACAGTGGCCAGCACACAGCAGGCGTGGCCCCCAATTCCATAATCAGCTAGTGCCTGATTGCTTTCTATATTGCAGTGTGACATTGTCGATTTAATTGGGTCAATAAACACCGTCACTGGGGCCCACCTTTGGGCGTGTCTGCAGGAAGAGCTCCTGCCCAGGCCCCTTCACACTGTTCTGCATACACGCTCTCTGATCACCACACAAGCATCGAGTGCACCCAGTGAGCATGGCCACCAGCTCGTGGTGTCTCTCTGGAAGATGCTAAGGCCTATTCACACCCCTTCACGATCTATGGAACTCAAGGCTCCTCCAGCCCTTTTGCTCCCTTTATGTCCTGAGCCTCAGGCAGCACTGTTGCCATGACATCCCTGGGTTTTGATCTGTTCCCTGTGGCATCTGCCCATCCTCCCAGGGGAGTCCTGCATCACTTTGGAGTCACTCTGTTTCATTCCTCAGTGTGTTCTCCTTCACGAGTGACTCCCACCCTCCCCCATCTCTCTCTCTGGCACAGGCTCAGTGTATGTTGTGGGGGTTGAAGGTGATACCTTGATTGCTCAGGTCAGGACCTCATCCTTGTCCAGGAGGGCTGCCTACTCTTGTCAATGCAGGAGCCTGACAGGTCTTGTTCTATTTTTTTCTTTGGTCCTGGTTCTGTCCCCGGGGTCCTATTGGAGGAAACTGATTCTTCCCACCCACCCCCGACCCCCCCAGGGAGACCCAGCTCCTGCCATCTTCGTCTCTCTACTCTAGGCCCCTGAAAGCTGCCACGTGTTCTGGCTAGACGCAAGAAGGAGGCTCTTGCCACATCATTTCTCAGGAGGCCCTTTCTGGAGGTGAGGTTGCCTTGGCAACCACACTCCGCAGCCCTCCTTTGGTGCCTTGTGGGCCCCTGGAGTCTATCCCTTCCTGAATCAACCTCCACTGGCTGACCTGGAGTGGTCCCCTACCAGTAAGGCAAGCCTCTCCTCCCAGACATTGGGAACTCTGTCCTACTGGAGCACCCTGTGGCCCCAGCTTCTCTCCATAGATAGGAGAGCCTAATAGCAAGGCCATCTCTCAGCCCGGTTTCAGGCAGGTGGTTTAAAGTGGATCTTCTGTTAACTAGAATTCTCTGGAAAAAACAGCAAGGTTTAAAATACATCAGCATGCATTTATAGGCATGTGTACATTTTTGACAAAGAACATTGACTGTTTTATAAATTTCTTTTATTATTTATTTATGTGTTTGTAGATTTGTACACATGCATGCAGCTGCACATGGTGGCTAGAAGAGGGGCATTGAGTACTCTGGGACTCGAATTACAGATAGTTGTGAGGCACTATATGGGTGCTGGGAACTGAACACTGGTCCCCTGGAACAGCAGCCAGTGCTGGAGAGCCATCTCCCCAGCCCTTTAAACTACTTTAAAGGAAACAAAACAAAACAAAACCCTTTTTATTCTGAGCTAAATATAAGTGATAATGGCCTTAGAACACAGATTTAGGTTGCCCCGAAAGACACATTTCACTGTGGAAGCAGTTAACGTGCCCTTCATAGCCACAGGACAGGTATGTCAGTAGAGATGTCAGAAGGGGACCTCCTTTGCAGCTCAGATGTTATCTAATGACACTCTGGCTTTTTAGATTGGTGGAGGTGGAATTCTGCTAAGCCTGGTGATAATTTACCTAATAGCCGTGAGGACATTGGGTCAAAAGTGAATGGACGTTAAAGAACCTACACATCCTGGGGCTGGAGAGATGGCTCAGAGGTTAAGAGCTCTGTCTGCTCTTCCAGAGGTCCTGAGTTCAATTCCCAGCAACCACATGGTGGCTCACAACCATCTGTAATGTGATCTGATATCCTCTTCTGGCCTGCAGGTATACATGGAGGCAGAGCACTGTGTACATAATAATAAATAAATAAGTGGTTTAAAAAAAAAAAAAAAAAAAAAAAAAAGAACCTACACATCCAAGGTGATTTTGGACATGTTTCAGAGGACAACAAATCCTTCTCCAAGATCAAGATGCAGGATTTTGCTGTAGATATGATGCAGTTTCTTCAGAGAAGGGCAAGGTGTGTGTGTGTGTATGTGTGTGTGTGCGTGCGTGCGTGCGTGTGTGTGTGTGTGCATGCGTGCGTGCGTGTGTGTGTATGTGTGTGTGTGTGCGTGCGTGTGTGTGTGCGTGCGTGTGTGTGTGCGTGTGTGTGTGCGTGTGTGTGTGCATGTGTGTGTGTGTGCGTGCGTGTGTGTGTGCGTGCGTGTGTGTGTGTGCGTGCGTGTGTGCATGTGTGTGTGTGTGCGTGCGTGTGTGTGTGTGTGCGTGCGTGTGTGTGTGCGTGTGTGTGTGTGTGCGTGTGTGTGTGTGCGTGCATGCGTGCGTGTGTGTGTGTGTTTGTATATTTGTATAGCTACAGGTCATTGAAAGTGTACACACACACACACACACACACACACACGCACACGCACACACACACACACACACACACGCACACACACACACACACGACAGAAAAGGGAGATTGACTACAAGAGAGCAGGCTCCCATGATTTTGAGTGCTGGAATGTTTACCTCCTACAGTCCTAAGCTGGAGCCTCAAGGGCGTTTGGTGTGACTTCTGAGTTGAAGGCAAGAAGAGGTCCATTTGGGCTAAAGCTACCAGGCTGAAGGGACCCCTAACCTTTCCTCAGTCTTGTTCTGTCCAGGGCTCCAGGGACATGGATGCAGCCCCACCACCACCACCCCCACCTGGGAAAAGCCATCTGCTTTAGAATTACATTGAAATGCTAATCTGGTCCAGGCTTGCTGAGCATCCATGGATAATCTTGGCATCTCAATAAAGCTACGGTGGCAGGCCTGGCAGATCCCCCCTGCTCCTGCCAGGGTCTTTGTGCTGATGGTTTCCACATCCACGTGATCTGAATGCTACCCTTTGCTTGACCCCACCACCTGCCCCCTCACCCCCCCTCCCCACCCCCCACCCTCAGAAGGGACACTATTGCTCCTTAGGGAAGAATCCAGGATTCTCCTCCCACCATGAGGCAGCAGGCTCCCTCTCACACCTCCCACAGTTCTCAAACCCATGGCATCAGGCAGAAAAATGACCCTAAACTCAGGGCAGGGGGTAACAGCACCAGTGGCATCTCTTGTGTGAGTATCTTCCGGAAGAGGAATGCATTCGAAACCTCCATGAATATTCAAAGGCATTCAGAGTTAACTGCGCTCAGGGAGTATTTATTTGAACACTGTAGGAAGCGTCATTGTTTATAAAATAGATAGGAGAGAAGCCTTTGTCTCCATGTGTTTCTTTTGCGCCTTCTCCTTCTTAGGACTGTGAGTCCTGTTCCTGTAAACACAGAAGGCAGCACTGGGCTCAGCAGGTGGGGAGGGACCAGCCTGGAGATGGTGGGAACTGAAGGTGGCCTGCTGCTGTGGGGACTTCATGAGGACCACTGGAAGGCTCACCGGATCCCAGATTTGGAGCTGGTGAATCTGCCTTCTCACTTTTTCTCAAAAAGTAAAAACCACAAAGCAAAGCAGAATAAAGTCTAACAGGGCTGGAGGCTCTGCAGAAGGGAGGCCTTGTCAGGGTGCCCTCTTTTCCTACCAGGTTTTAAAGATTCAGCTTCCTTTTGATGGTGAGTGAATGGGCTGGGGCAGGAGGTACTAGAGGAGACAGAAGGAACATTCTAGAACACGCTATTCCTTTGTAAATAGCTTGGCTCAGAGGACCCCCTTCAGCTACCAGGTACCGTAGTTGCAAGCATGAAAAGCCCCATCCTTATTTTGGGTCAATATTGATAAGAATAAGTTGTGTATTTCTTAGCTCAGAGTCAGCAGAGCAGGACGTTTAAACCAGCGCTCTGGTGACACAGGGTTTATTTGGAACCACACAGGATCTGTGTTGAGGATTCTGCAACCTAACAGGTGTAACCTCCCCCTGGCTCTTGACCCTCACCCCTCACCTGGTGGTGCAGACCTCCTGAGCTGGGCTCTGTGCGTTTCTTAGGCAGGGAGGCAGGGAAGAGCCTGCACACCTTGTAAGCTCTAGGGAGCCCTTCTTCCTCAGAACACCTTGTAGGCTGTAGGGGGACAAATCTTCCTCAGAATGTTGAGTCTGGGGGATGGGGCACAGAGTTGGACCCTAGCTCATTGTTTTATATATAAAAACAAGATAATGATAGATACAAGGCACCAGATATTATGTTATATGAGGTTTATTAAATGAGCAGGGGAAGGGAGAAGGAAAGGGGTACCCCAGAGAGAGTCAGAGACTGAGACAGAGACAGGAAGAGTAAGAAGAAAGAAAGGGGGCCGGGGGGCGGGGGGAAGGACCACGTGGACAGTTTTTTCCTTTTATATGGCCCTGGGCAATGACATCATAGGTAGGTGGACTGAAACAGAATCCTAACACATTGTCATGGACCCCCTTTGCAAAGGGCCCGAAGTCAAAAGAAAAGACCTGACATTGCATCTAGCCTCTGCAGGCCAGAACCTCCAGGGAGGACAAAGTGGTCCTCAGGAATCCCACAAGCCATCCATCTGTTCCTTTCACTTCTGCTTGGAGAGGTGGCTTTGGCTTGGTAGCACTCGACCACCCACCACAATCCCCAGCAAAGTCATATAAGGGAAATATTTCAAACATAGGGCTAGTGATGGAGCCTCGACCTCCCATCTCGCCCCTTCTCTGCATTCCCCCTCCGCACCCCAACCCCCCACCCCCGCCCTTTCTCTCTTTCTCTGCCAGGGAGTGATCAACCCTGGCCTGTTTCTGATGACTAAAATAAGGCCAATGAGGAAGTTTTGTGAAACCACTGTGAATGAATGAATGCCTTAGCATCTGGGAGAGCCCTGGCCCTGTCATCCTGGGATAAAAGGGAACGTAAAGGAGAGGGGCTCAGAACCCTGTGACTTCATAGACCCTCTTAGGCCCCATCTCCTAACCCGTGATTGGGGGTTAAATTTGTGGTGAGGTCTTTGGGGACCACGTAGAGACAGAGACAGTGGCTTGTGTCACACATGTCACATCATGTGATGATTCCGGGTCTGATTTAGTCCCCTGAGTGTTATGTCTGCATGTTCCTCCTACTACCTTAGACCCTTGGGATTTTTTTTGGTCTTTATTCAGTTTTTGCTCTTGTTATACTTAGTGTGTGTGTGTGTGTGTGTGTGTGTGTGTGTGTGTGTGTGTGTGTGTGTATATGGAGATTAGAGAACTGGCAGGAGTTGGCTGTCTCCTGTCTGTTCCAGGGACCAGCCTCAGTCATCAGACTTGGTAGCAAACACCTCTATCCACGGAGCCATCTTGCTGCCTTTATTTTTCCTTCTACTGAGACAGACATCCACTCTGTGACTCAGACTGACATGGGACTCACTGTGTAGCTTGTGCTGGTCTCACACTCTTAGCAATCCTCCTGCCTCAGCCTACCAGTGCTGGGATTGCAGGTATGAGCTGCCATACCCCACTGCCACGGAGCCATCTTGCTGCCTTTATTTTCCCTTCTACTGAGACAGACATCCACTCTGTGACTCAGACTGACATGGGACTCACTGTGTAGCTTGTGCTGGTCTCACACTCCTAGCAATCCTCCTGCCTCAGCCTACCAGTGCTGGGATTGCAGGTATGAGCTGCCATACCCCACTGAAAGGCTCTCGTTTTAACCAAGTATCTTCCTCACCCCAGATTATCTGACCCCACACCAGAAAAATACCCTTGACTGTAAAATTGAGTGCTGCTGAGCCGGCCTCAGAATTGTGTTTCCAGTGGCTTCATCACTGGCGTGGACCCTATGGGCTGTGCATTAGATGAACGTGATTAAAAGTCATTTGCTGTGCTACTGTATTTGTTTATGCTGGCAGCCATGGGAGCATGGAGAGTCCTTTGTTTAATCTTATTTGATTTCTAATGGCTGCTCTTTAGGTTTTTAGCTTGGATTTATCATTATGTGAAATACTTGCATCATTTTGAAGTTTAAGCTAAGAAGCAGAATAGGGACACAAAATCCCAGCTTCCTCTCTGTTCTCTTGGCTCTGTTCTCCTCCTCCCAACAAGTGGTGCTTAGCCGCACCCCACCCCTGGGTACACAGATGGCTCAGCAGGCAGAGTATTCACCAAGCCAGCACAAGAACCTAACTGGGTCCCCAGCACCCACTAAAGAGGCAGGCATGGCAGGGCAGTGCCCATCTGTAACTCCATTGTTGAGGGCCAGAGACTAGCTTGCTAGAAAGCTGAGCCAATGGTGAGCTCTGGGCTCAGTGAGAGACCCCACCTCAAAAAATAAGGTGGAGAGTGATGGAGGAAGACACCTCAGTTCTGTCGCCGTCTACCCTGTGCACACACATGCACATATGCACACATGTATATACACACAAATGTGCACACTCATCATTGTAAAGAGATAAAGCACACTCCTCTATCATACATAAGAGTGTTTTAAAACATAACCATGTGTATCGGGCACTGAGGTTTATTGAAGGTCTACTCTGTCCAGTAATACAGCAGTCTATCTATGTCACTAGAATTGGAAAAAATGCCTACGAGGTAGAGTATTGCTCTCCCTCTTTTTACAGGCGAGGAAACAGGCTCAGAGACGGTAAGTTACATAGCCAAAGCTACACAGCCAGCAAGCTGGAACCTGGGGCTAGAAGCTGGACCTTATATTACAACTGGACCCCTACTTGCACCATAGTCATTGTGGCTTTGAAAACCGCCAGTCACAGAGTTTGGCTTGGTAAATCTTGGTTAAAGGCATAAAAGATATTCATGGGGCTGGAGAGATGGCTCAGCAGTTAAGATCACTGGTTGTGGGCTGGAGGGTTGGCTCAGAGGTTAAAAGCACTGGCTGCTCTTTCGAAGGTTCTGAGTTCAATTCCCAGCAACCACATGGTGGCTCATAACCGTCTATAATGAAATCTGGTGCCCTCTTCTGGCATGGAGGTGTATATGCAGGAAGAATACTGTATAAATAATAAATAAATCTTAGAAAGAAAAAAAAAGATCAGTGGTTGTTCCTCCAGAGGACCTGAGTTTGCTTCTCAGCATCCACATAGTGGCTCACAAACATATGTGCCTCCAGTTCCGGAGGATCTGATGCCCTCTTCTGACCTCTGCTGGGATGCACAGATATACATTCAAGCAAGGATGCAATATACAATATGTAATATGCCCACACCAGGTGTTAGAGCCCCACCTGTAATCCCATTGTGGGGGTCTCTGTGAGACCCAGGCTTTGGCTAGACAAACCTGAAGGACATTAATTTGCATCCTGTTATCAATGAAAGAGGAGACCCACATGGTGGCCAGTACTAAGCATGCTGGTGACTGTGGTCCAAGAACTTGATCACTCTTCAGATGAGCAAGAGCATCTGCTGCTGTGTTGCTCTGTAGGGGAACCTGATGGTTCTGGTCTGTCTGCAGCACTCTGGGGTGACTTGAAGTTTCTCTGCAGTAAGCTCCAGCCTGGGAGCTAGAGAGTCCCTGCTGTGGTGACACTGGTGGCATCCCTATCTGTGGGATACCCACAGTTTAGCAATTGCTTTGTTCTCTCAGGTCAGGTGCCTCACAGAGTACAGGCATTTTAAATACAGGCAGGAGCCTTTGGACATCAGGTGTGGTCTTAACCTCATATTAATCTTGGGCTTGGCTGTGGATTTCAGTGTCCTTAGGGCCAAGAGTGATTTGTCCTCTTCCCACAAAGCGGCCCCAATGCAGGTGGCTCTTCCTGGACATCTTCACCTCTTCATTTGTATTGAAAGAGTTAAATGGTGTGCCGGGGGGGGGGGGGGGGGGGGGGGGGGGGGCAGCATGGTGAACCATGGCCTGGCCGGCTGCACACTTTAAACTCCAAGCCCAGTGGGGATGCTGTGTCTCTTTGTAGAAGGAGATGTCACAGTGCAGGGGCCTGCTGAGCTCCTCCTTTTCACAGCTCCAGGAGCTCATCCCCTGGGGAAACACCTGTAGGCCCCCCAGGGCCAGCGAGTGTTTGCTCTCTGTGCGCAGGGCAGGAAATGCGGATGGCAGCACCGCTGTGGTGAAGCAGGGGTGGGGGTGGGGGCTTCTTGCCATTCAGAGACACAGGTGGATAATTCTAGCAGCACCATTAGAGTTCTGGGAATCATTTCTGAAGCTTGTGCTCACTGATGAAAGGTTGATGGTGTGTGTGTGTATGTGTGTGTGTGTGTGTGTGTGTGTGTGTGAGCGTGCGCACATGCATGCCTGTGTGTGATACATGGGTGTCTGAATGTGGGTGTGCATGTGTGTATAATGTGTGTGCAAGTGTGTATGATATTTGTGTGAGCCCATAAGTGAGTGTGTGTGTGTGCGCGCGTGCGCGCGCGCACGCGCGCGCTGCTGATGCCAGGACTTAGCTGGCTTTGCAGTCTGAAAACACCGCTTATGTATGACCATGTGACAGGTCAACAGTGGCAGTGTAGAGGAGGAGGGGATGTTGGGTCTTAGCTTCCCTCTGTTCCTTGCAGGTTGTTCCCACACCCACCTAACCTCTCCCTGGCGCCCCGATTAAACCAAGCATAAGATGGTACAGGGCTTGGCTATGGAGACTCTGCCACCCACACACCAAGGCAGATGACCAAGGTTGTTTATCCCCCTGATTCGCAGGAAAGTGCGCCTGTGGTTTTGCAGAGGCTTTGCTTAAACCCCTGGAAGAGGGGATTAGCACTACTGCACATACCTCTGATCCTTTTCTGCAGGACTTCCTAGCTGAGCCTGGCCTGTGAGCTGATTGATGACCACAGTGTGAGTGGGAAAGAACGTGCAAGATCATCACATACATGCCTGCAGCACACACATGCCTGCTCGCCCCAGAGTTACATTCCCAAATCAGAGGAAGTGGGAGAGCACACGAAATGAAAAAGCATGACTGATGCCTGCATGTCATGAGGCAAATGGCTAGTTTTAAAGTGTGACCTTGGCCATAGTTTCAACCTGTAACCAAGCCACATTTTGTTTTGTTTGTTTGTTTTTCAAGACAGGGTTTCTTGTGTAGCCTTGACTGTCCTGGACTCCCTTTGTAGACAAGGCTGGCCTTGAACTCACAGCAATCCGTCTGCCTCTGCCTCCCAAGTGCTGGGATTAAAGGCGTGCGCCACCACCGCCCGGCTGCCACATATTCCTATTTGCTGGGCTTCTGCAGGCTGCGGGGGTGGAATGGTGCGGGCACCTCCTTTGTCACAGTCCAGAGGACTGTCCTCTCATCCATCCAGCTTGGCAGGCAGTGGGTGGATGCTCTCAGGGGCCTTAGCAGGCTACCTGTGTTCTGCTTTGAGGCCTGTCACCTATGACTCCTTTGTGGATTGTGCAGCTACACTCTCCTTCCAGTGATTGAGGACAACTGGAATTGTGGATTGTGTGATGTCGAGTGGGCCTGGCATCGTCTCATCAGGTTTGCTGAGTCCCATCTGAGCAGTAGATGAGATGCAAGGCCTGTCCTGCTATGGCTCTCATCCCCCCCCCCCCCACTCCGCCCGCAGCTCGCAGGCGCTAACACCGGAACTCTGCTTCACACACACGCCTTGATGGCTATTCTCGGATTATTGTCCCTCATAATCTGTCCACAGATGGCACCGTGAATCATAACTGAAGGAATTAAAATGTGAGGTGCCAGTATGTAGTTGCTAAGGGAGGTGTGTGTGTGTGTGTGTGTGTGTGTGTGTGTGTGTTCGTGTGCAGTGTGCTGACATACACAGGCAGAGCTGGGAGAGACTGGACTCTGCACTATAGATGGGAGTCCCAGCCACAGCTAAGTGTCCCCAGGAGACCAAGTACTTAGGGTTGAAAAGCAGACTTTAGTATTTGGATCCGCCCCATCAGGACTCAGAGATAAGCTTGTTATGTTATATGGGCAAGTAGTACCTATAAAGTACCAGAAAGGCTGTGGAAAGCCAGTGGCTGAGACCAGAAAGGTGTCCCCCAGACCCCCACATTAACTCTGGAAAGTCTAGAAAAACTACCAAAATGTAGTTCTTACTGGGAGAGCATCTTGGGAGTGAAGGGCACACCTCCTGGGAGGTGCCTGCGGCTGTCAGTCACTGAGCTGAGGTCCTCTTCTCCACCCAGCCTCCCATGCTTGATTTCAAGGCAATCAACAGACTTAGCTGTAGCAGTTCAGGCTCCCTGACCTTCCTTTGCCCTCCAGAAAGGCTCTGAGATAGGGGGTGGCTGTGGGTAAGTGGCATCCCTCATCTCCTGACCAGGAAGCTGGTGACCAAACATTGTCCTGGCTGCACACAGATTTTGTCTAAGAGACAAGGGAGCCCCAGAGGATTGGCCACAAAATGTTTAGATCCTCAGCCTTGTAGCTGGGCTGACTGTAGCCCTAGGGCAGCAACAGGTATGGAATGAAGGCCTCTGGGAAAGATGCTGCAGAGCCACTGTGTGAGGCTGGGATCTGTGCCCTGTCTCCAGTAGCCCCCAACCCAAACCTCCACCCTGTAGTGTTCTGCGCCTGCTCCACAGTGCCAAGGACTCCATACGAAGTGATTAAGAGAGGTAACTGCCCATGTGACTGTCGGGGACATTCGCTGGTGCCCAGGGCTTGCTCTCTCCTGAAGTGTGATACGTGATGTCTAGGCAATCAGACAACAGTTGGAGAGAGTAGTGTCCCTAGATGGAAATTAAGGGGCATAGAAGCAAACAGAAGAGCGACTTGAACCCTGAACGCAGCTGGGGCACAGGTGTTCCTAACCCAAATGCCTTGATGCCTCCATATGCATAGGTGTGTCTGTAAGGGTTCGAGAATCACTGAGGGAAGGCCCCAGACTCAAATAGTATGCAAAAGCAAAAAGTGTTTATGCTGCACAAACTGCCAGCATACAGGGGTCGACCACTCATACAAAATGGCGACCATGAAGACTCCCTTTAAAACCAGTTGGGGATTTCCAGCCATGGTTTCTTAGGATTGGTTGGGTTCAGAGTAAGGGATACTTGTATGTTCCTCCTTGGTTCTGACCTTGGTCGCCTCATATCTAGTTTAGCCCAAGGCTAGATATTGGGCCAATTGCTGATTGGTTGCCCCTTTTTCTGTGGCTTTTTCAAGAAGTCTAATGAGCCTTTCTGGGAAACCGAAAGCTAAGGCTCAACATGGTGGCCTGATTCAAGATGGAGTAAGTTTGGCCTTCTTACATGTTGTAGGCAGTGCTCAACACCAGTGTCTTCTTCAGCCACTCTGCACCTTATCGATCATGGAGCTCACAGACTCCGCCAGACAGGCTGGCCAGCACATCTCGGGCATCCTCCTGTCTCTGGTGTACCCACCCAACTTTTCATCTGAATTCTAAGGTGCAAACACTTTTATCAACTCAGCCATCTCCCCAACACCCCCCCCCACCCCCCACCCCTGTAAAGGATGCCCGTTTAAGGGGCTTCTGTGCAAAGTTGCAGGTTTTAGAACCAATGTCTAACTCTCGGATCATCTCTTAGCCACCAAATGGCAAAGTGGGAAACTGTAAGTCCTTGACTGACATTTTTTAGCAGTTTTAACTTCTTCGTGAGGGCATTTTAAAAGCCAGTGACGGCCGGGCGTGGTGGCGCACGCCTTTAATCCCAGCACTCGGGAGGCAGAGGCAGGCGGATCGCTGTGAGTTCGAGGCCAGCCTGGTCTACAAAGTGAGCCCAGGACAGCCAAGGCTATGCAGAGAGACCCTGTCTCAAAAAAAAAAAAAAAAAAAAAAAAAAGCCAGTGACATCATTGTCCTTATAAATGGGTGAAAGGACTCAGGTGGCTGCTACTCTTGGGATTGTTCTAGCAAAGTAAATACCTTTTGGTTTAAAAAAAAAACAAAAAAACCCTTTTAGGTGTCACTGTGAAATTTTCAGTTATTTAATTGTGTGGCGTTTACATCACATATACTCCATGTGTTTTAGGGTAAGTGGGCCCTGGGGAGCTGAATGTCTTCAGAATAGACCAACTCACAGTCACAGGAGAAAGGAAGAAAGGGGTGGGGACAGCTCCTCTACTAGGGAGTTTCTACTCTGGCTCAGAGGCTCATTAAAAGTGTGATTGTCTTTTTCCCCAGTGGACCCCATCTCTCTGCGATTTATTTATAAATATAAACACCAGGGGGTTGGTGGGATGCTGGTGATGGGGGAGGGAACAGGAAGGGGTTTTGTTTCATTTTCTTTGTCTTTGCTGGAGAATGTGGAATACAGACTACTGATAGAACAAAAGATGCTTAGAGTGGTGAGCCTGTCACCCCTGCACTCAGGTGGCTGAGGCAGAAGGATGATAAGTATTTGAGGCCTGACTGGGTGATGTGCAAGACCCTGTCTGAAAAACAGAGACAAAATGGAAACAGAATCTGCAAGGCTTAGTCATCTCTGCTTCAGGGACTTGCAGCTGCTAAAGAGCACAGGGTTTCCAGGGGGCAGCCTGGGCTTTGGTGAGCACAATTTTGGTGAGGCTGCTCCCCAATATGTCTTGTGAGTGATGGTGATTTTTTTTTTTTGAAAAACCTTTTTTCCCCAGTTACTTGTAGAAGAAGCTGGTTCAAAAACATCGCCCTCAAACCCCCAGTTTGTACGTTCTCAGGTAGCTGTGATTTTAGGCTGTATAACTTACCTTAAGCCTTTCCTACATCACTAGGTGCTGTGAGCTAGCTCGTGTGTGTGTATGTGAACTGCAAATGGTAGGGGTCACCCCTTGTAGGTGATTTTAGACACCTACAGCCAACCTCTGTCCAAAACTAGGACATGGAAAATTCCAGAAATAAGTCTCAAGTTTTAAATAGTGGGCCACACTGTTTGGAGGTGTGACACCCTGCACCAAACTGTTCCATCCCAAGTAGGACATAACCATTTTTCTTGACCAGTGTATCCCTGTGGTATATGCTACCTGCCCATTAGTCACTCAGTAGCGTCTTGGGTCATGGCAGCGTCTGAGCTCTTGTCTCATTTAATCATAGCCCCAAAGCACTGGAATAGTGAGGGATGCCGGCTGTTTGGATTTGTCAGAGAGAAGCAAGCCTGTTCTCTTAAGCGAGGAGGTAAATTTCTCAGTGTATATGTGGTTTTGCACCATCTGTGTTTTTAGGCACACGTTAGTCCTTGGCACGCACAGTCCCCAGCAGTGAGGATGAGGACTGCAGCGTCTCTACCTTTATGCCTTGAGCATCAAGAGAATGGGTGGGAAGAAGCTGTTGAGTGAATGATGGTGGTGGCTCTGCAGCTGTAACAAAAGTAATGTAAGGAAAGAGCCTCATTTCGGCTCCCCATGTACAGTCTACCACAAGAAAACATGTCTGTGGAGGATGTGAAGACACCTGGCAGTGATGGCGGGTGGTCACATCCCACCCAGGAAGCAGAGAGAGAGAGAGATGAACGCTGGCGTTCAGCTTGTTTTCTCCTTTTTCTTCAGTCCAGGGCTCCAGCCCATGATGGACGCTCAGAAGATGTCTTCCTTCCTCAATTGAGCCTGCCTGGAAACACCTCACAGACTTGCACAGAGGTGTGTCTCCTAGGTGACTCCAAATCCAGCCAGGCTGATAAGAAGGAAGAGCCATCACATGTTCAGCCATGGTGCTCTGTCATGTGGCTCAGCAGTCTAACTCATGTGCACGCATGTGTGCAAACACGCAAACACACACACACACATACACACGCAGAGAACAAGCTAATGCATGTGCATGTGTGTGCACAAACACAAAGAGACTCATACAGATTTATAAAGACACACAGACACACACAGACTCACACTCACAAACACACACAGAGCAAGCTAACAAATGTACATGCATGTGCATAAACACACATAGACTCACACACACACAGACACACACAGCAAGCTAACAAATGTGCATGTGTGTGCACAAACACACAGAGACTCACACACATTCATACACACACACACACACACACACACACACACACACACTGATCTTAGCTGTTACTTCTTTCTTTTGTCTTCAGAAAATGAGGCTGTCTTCTACCTCTGAAGCTTATCTTGTTATGCTGAGATTACCCAGATTGCGAGACCCCCCAACACACACACACACACACAAAAAGGACTACCAGGACTCGATACCAATGCAATATACACAGGGTCCTGTATTACAGGCTCAGAGCTTCGGATCACAATCCTTCCTGATGCAGCAGGATAGGAGAGTGATACCGGAGCTTCAAGGGTAATGGGTTTATAAGGAAAAACTTAGAAAAGTCTCAGGAATGCAGAGCTTCAGGCAGGTTGGGTCCGGGAGGCTGAATCTCCAGGGAAGTTGTTTTATCTCAGAGGATCACTGGGCGTTAATTGTATCCAGTTGTTCCGGTGGAGTTTCTGGAGCGTGATGCCAGGCCCAGTTTATGGCAGAGCTCGATCATTCCCGAAATGCAGGAAGGAAAGGGTTCACCTGGAGGACAACTTCTCACAGACCACGACATTAATTGTAGAATATACATTGCATATAAAATAGGGCATTGATTTTGCCCTTACAATCTCAACAGTCCTCTTGTTTTCTCAAACAGAAGGCTGAGCCTCCTGCCAGACACCGGAGAATTCACTGTAGTTAGAGACCAATGCGCCCATTCGATGGCTCCTATCTTACCCCCCTCAATGCTTCAATGGATGAGGTCTGCCTTTGTGTAATGGAAACCCACTTTCTTGCCTGTTGATCAGCCTTTGCATGCTCTGAGGCCAAATCAGATGCTTCCCTGTGTGTGTGGAGTAGATATGAGTGGCCACTGGCATGACCAGCACTCTCCTCATGGCTGCAGTGTCAGAGCCTGTCTGGGAACAGTTCTCTTCCCATCTCAGCCTCTCTGGGTCTTGTTCCTTCCCCTCCACAAGTGGAAGCTTCCACATTTACCTCAAGGCTAAGTGGGAGCTCTCTAGTGCCCTGTGGGTCCACAGAGCTTTTGCTAGCTAAGCCTCCATCTAGCTCCCTCTTAGAGACCCTCTCTGCAAACACTGGGAAGTTGCTGACTTTCTGTGGAAACTCTGTATCATAGAAAGTGCCCTTCAACGGGCTGGAGAGATGGCTCAAAGGTTAAGAGCACTGACTGCTCTTCTAGAGGTCCTGAGTTCAATTCCCAGCAACCACATGCTGGCTCACAACCATCTATAATCTGATCTGATGCTCTCTTCTGTCCTGCAGGTTTACATGCAGACAGAGTACTGTATACATAATAAATTAGTAAATCTTAGGAAAAAAAAAAAAACAGAAGAAAGTGCCCTTCAAAGCCATTGCTGTGTCAGAGGAGAAATTCACATTTTATTGTTAAATATGAAGCTACATTTGGGTGATGTGAGCAACAGTGATAATAGAATAATAAAAGCCACAAGAAGGCTTCCACATTCCTCTGATGTTCCTCATAGTGTTTACATACCTGTGTGTGTGTGTGTGTGTGTGTGTGTGTGTGTTCACAAGCTTTCTGGGACACATGATAGGCATCATGACTGAGCATATCATGGCTCATCCTCATTAGCCTGACCTCATTTGGAGTCTCCGGGCAGGGGAAGTGTAAACAGGCATGTGTGTGAAGTACCTATGAGAGCCAGAAGAGGGTGTCAGATCCCCTCAAACTAAAGTTGGGGATGGTTTTAAACTACCATGTGGGTACTGGGAATTGAACCCAGGTTCTCTGTAAGAGCATCAAGGGTTCTTTTGCTCTTAAGCACTGAGCCATCTCTCCAGTCCCCCAGTCCCCCGTGGACACAGGGCCTTTCACTGAACCTGGAGCTCACTATTTCAGCTAAGTTGGCTAAGCACCAAGCTCCACGGATCTTCCTGTCTCTGCCTTCTCAACTCTGAGATTATAAATATGGGCCACCATTTTTCAGTGGTTCTGGGGAGCAAGTTCAGGTCCTCACATTTTCATGGCAAGCATTTCAGTGACCAAGCCAGACTTTGATGCTTCTCTGATGTCTCTTACAACATTTTCCTTTGTAACAGATTATTTTATATAATAAAGAACTGTATGCCATTGAATGGAATCCCTCTCTGCATAATGGGCCAGGCAGGTGGCCACCCTCCAAGGAGATGGCAGATGTTCCACTTGGCCCGGTTTCCATGTCTCTGCTAGAAGCTGGACCCTAGAACGAGGGTAGACCAGTTGCGCCATCTTGTAGCTTTGCTTACTGGTTAGGTCAATGTAGAAGATTGCTTTTCTCCTCCAATGGGATCTCCTAGCCCCAACTGCTGGGCTAATAACCTCTCTCTCTTATAATTAGGAGCCTGGCATGGAGCCCAGCATCCCTGGGAGAGACATCACCAGCATCAGTTGCTTACTTTAAAGCTGTCAATAAGACAGTGCTGTGCCATCTGAGAAGTGTGGTTTTGGACCCCAGCTCCAGACTCCAAAGTACACGCAACCTTTGACACTCTTTCTTACACTGTGAAGGGGCAGTCTGCAAGGCTGGATGCCTCAGCTATCCTAATCTGGTGCTGAAGGCCTGGAAGATTCCTGGAGAGCTGTCTTCAGCCCATATAGAAGACTAAAGAAGTTGGGTTCTGACAGCTCAAAGGATGGTTGCTGTGATGGCAGCAGCGGCAGCAGCAACAGGACAAACACACTCACCAGCCAGACGCCAAGGCAGGCAAGCAGCAGGCCTCTCCCTAGAAGAACCTCATTCTATCTGGGCTGCCATGGGAGGGCAGTGCCCACTCAGGGGGAGGCTCTCTTCTCTCTAGTTAGTTCTTACAGAAAATGTCCTCACAGACCCACCCAGGGAGCATCTCTTAGTTCTTTCCAGATCCAGTAGGTTGACAAACAAGAGCAACGACCCAAACACTCACTTCCTTCTAGAGAAGGAAGTGGTATTAAAAAGGACCTGTAGGGCCAGGCGTGGTGGCGCACGTCTTTAATCCCAGCACTCGGGAGGCAGAGGCAGGTGGATCGCTGTGAGTTCGAGGACAGCCTGATCTACAAAGTGAGTCCAGGGCAGCCAAGGCTACACAGAGAAACCCTGTCTCGAAAAACAAACAAACAAACAACAACAAAAAACTTAAAAAAATAAAAATAAAAAATAAAAAGGTCCTGTAGGGCCAAGGTACTTCAGATTACCTCCAGCTGACCTATGATGCCTATGTAAATGATATGTAAATCAAATGTTTAGGGAAGGTGCCCACGCTTGCTCCTCCATAGATGCATTTTCTTCTGAATATTATGTCTGTTTATTTAGTGTGTAGTACATGTCTGTGTACATGTGGGGGGCGGGGCTAGGGACTGGCTCTTAATTCCCTTAAGATGACCCATCAAAGCAGCCTCCACAGCCCAGGGTGGGCTCTCTCTCCTCAGCCCTGTCACAGTTGTCAGTCCCAGCACATTGTTGTCTATAGACCCTATAGGCCTTAGCCTAGAGCAGGGCAAAGACTCCTGTGGAGTTTGTCTGAGGTAGTCAGCAATCTCTGAACTTACTGAGCCAGGAACTGCTCAGCCTCCACCACCCCCCCACCAACTGAAGAAGCATTTGTGTAAACATCATCATCCAACTCCCAGTCCTTGGGTATCAGCTGTGTCCCCAGTGGCTGCTGTTTCAATCAAGAGAATTAAGAGATGAAGCATGGCCATCTTGAGCTTCCTTTCTCCTCTCTGTAGGGCCTTCTCCTAAGTGATGGGTGGGGGTGGAGACCACAAAGCCACCTGCTAGCCGAGGCACAGAGGCACATTCTCCTAGGCTGGAGCGTGATGGAGTGCGCAGTGGCTTTCCTCTGTACTCTGGCTGTGGGTCTACGAGGAGGCTTTTAAGAGGGCAATGAGAAGGGGAGCCATTGTGGCCCAGCTTGGGCAAGCTCAGATCCACAATGCAGAATGAATCCTCCTTGGTACACAGTAGGGAGGCAGTGACCCCAGGGTGCTAACTGCTCTCCAGTGGTGGACCCAGGGAATAAGGGGGCAAGGCCAAAAGTGACAGTCTCTCTTTACATCTTTGCTGTCACAAAAAAATACTCAAAGAAAATACTCTACCATAACCTGCCCTTCCCCTACTGTGTGTGCGTACATGACCAGATTTGCTTGTTGGTATTTTGTGGCACTCTGCGCTCTCTTGTAGGTGGCAGGGAGGGCAGGAGGGACATTACTGGCTTATGAACCACACATATTGAACTCTTATAGCTATTGGAGGCTGAAGTCCCAAGGTCAAAGTGTGATCTTGATGAGCACACTCCTTAAGGGCACAAAACAAGTTCACAGTGACCCCAGCGGGGCTGGAAACAGGCAGGTAGGTGCCCTGGGATGGGCTGGGGTGGCAGTTAACACATCAGTAGAGCCTTGATATGATGGCTCCAGCTGCTGCACTGCCCCCAACCCTGGCTCTCAACACACCGCCCCACCCCCCACCCCGAAGCATTCCGCAAGGCCTCCTGTGCAGGACCAGCACAATCCTCAGGCACTCTCCATGGTGACATGATTCCTTCCCACTGCTTCATTCTTGGGTCTTTTGCTCCCAGGGTTGGTGGAGGTTCACTGTTCCAGGGACATCAAGATGAACAGAACCTCATATCACTCTACAAACACTAAGTTCTCTGCATGAGATGAGCACAGAACCCAGAAGGTGAAGGGAATCTTTGGAACAATTAATGAGAAAATTGAAACTAGTGTCACCCATGAAGAGTGAGCTGGGACTTTGAGGTGCTACTTCTAGGGTGGCTTTCTGTCTCCTTGGGTAAAATGTTGAAGAACTGTTCTGGGGGTTGCAAGGAGGTCTCAGGGCTTAGCAGGGTGCAGGGCTCTGGGGGGACTTGCCTGTGGCATTTCTCTGAGCACTATGGGGCAGGCCAAGATGCCCAGGTGCTGTCTGTGACAGCCATGCCATCCTCCCTGGGCGTGGCCTGAGTCTCATGGGTGAGGCTGAGTCTCTTCTCGTGAGCGCGACTCCTCGTAGGGTGTGATTGGCAGGTTACGGATTCTAAAGCCGTGCTTCAAAGAGCGTGAGACGAAATTAATGCTAAGTGTAAGCGTTTGAGGCTCCACAGAGAAGACGCTTGTCAGTTTCTGAAGTATGAAAACAGATGACACATCTTTCCCTCCCCAAAGCTAGTGGATCCTGTGACATGGGAGCTGTGCCTTCTCAGGTGATTCATCTCCTGGATGCTCTGCTAGCCAGGTGGCTCTGTGGACAGGAGCCATAGAAGTGCCTCTTCTGCCTCACTCAGTAGGGGGTCCTGTTGGGGGAGGGGTATCCCTGCACACTAGTGTCCTGAGTCCTTAGTGTTCCCAGGGCCCCTGCGCACTGAGGGTAGAGCTCCCCTGGACTCTGGGGCTGGATCTGATCTACTCTGGCTCTCTGTGGAGGAGTCCCACTCATGGTCTCTTGGGAGATGCCTGAAGTATTCTCTAAGGGTCCCCTCCCACTCAACAGTCACATGAGACAGGAAAAGACAGGCCAGGGAGGGCTGGGGCTGGGAGTGAGCATCAGCCTGCTGCTCTTAGAGCCTGCCTTGTTAAACATGTGGTCAGAGAAATGTCTTAACACATCCTCTGCCTTGTAGATGAGGGAAGGATCTGGGCCTGATTGGCTTGAGCTAATACCTCCGCTTTGGCACTGTCTTAGTTCTCTGTTACTGTGATTTTAAAAAAATACCAACTTAGAGAGGACAGAAGTCATGGCAGGAGCTCAAGACAGGAACCTGGAAGCAGGAACTGAAGCAGAGGCCATAGAGGAACACTGCTTGTAGGCTTGTTCCTCATGGCCTGCTCAGCCTGCTTTCTTATAGATCCCAGGACCACCAGCCCAGGGCTGGCATCACCCACCATGGGCTGGGCCCTCCCCCATCAATCATGAGTCAAGAAAATGCATCACAGCTTGCTCATAGACCAATCTGATGGAAGCATCTTCTCAGTTCAGGGTCCTCTTCTTAGATGATTCCAGCTTGTGCCAAGTTGGCAAAAACTAACCAGCACAGGCATAGCCAGCTCTGTGATCGACAGGTCACCTGAACCAGCTCTGCGACTGACAGGTCACCTGTCCACCCCCCACCCCCCCCCATTTTCTTCTGTTCCTCTTCTGCTCAGCTGCTTGAAACAGTGCATGGAACAAGTGTCTGTGACATTCACGATGTCGCTGTGTTGTTCTTACTGACTGTATGGCTGAGATCAAAGAAGACAGCATCCTCCTGTTCTTTCTCACATCTAGCCCTACAGCCTCAGTGGGCTGTGGAGCTCTGTCTCTTGCTTCCCTCCCTCTTAAGACATCTTTGGAAGCATGAGCAGGCAGTGATGGAGGGGGTTGGGTGGCCACTGCTGCCTGGAGGTTCCCCAGAGAGAAACAAGCAAGCAATTCATAAATATTTACAACAACCTCATTTGCATAGCAGAAATAATTACTTCACCCAGAACCATGCAGAGGCCTCAGCCTTGGTAGCCTAGGTGGCAGCAGGTGCATCTCTTCTGTCCCTGTCCTTTAGGCAGTGGCATTCCAGGCATGTGCTGGCTGTTCCTTACTGCAGTGTGAGGGGCCCTCTAGTTGTGTCCCCTAGGACAGCCTGTAAAGCTGCCAAGCCTTCTATTCTGGCCTTTTTTCTGGTCCCATCCAGTCCTTTGCATGTCACCATGAGCAGTGGGAAGGACAGTTGCTTCTTCCCTGCATGCCCAGAAACTTCCTCCGTGTAATACTCCATCACCTGCCAGCCTGCTTCCACAGAGCACTAGCACCCATTTCCAGCAAGTTCTATGCCACTTTAGAGCAGAGATGGGCTTCCCAAGCTCCCCTAGCAGGCCCTGTCCTCTCCAGCTAAGAGCACACCTCTGTCAGCACCTTCATTAGTGTGAATTAATTGTACAAAACAATCGGTCTAGCTGTGGTGTTTTATACATATACATGCTGTTCCTTTGGTCCTCGTCACCCCATTCCCTGACCTTGTTCCCTGAGCCACTTTTCCCTCCTCTTCAAACACTCCTACTTTTATGCAAGTGTATATCTATACATAGGCATGTCTATATTTAAACATACTTATACACATGTTTAAAGTATGTTTAATATATAGCACACATATTGAGTTTATGTTTATTTACTATGCGGTTTAGGTAGTAAGGATGAGGGAAATGAATCCCTTTAAAATTCCTATTTCCAGTGCACACTGCAAATCTGTCTATACTCCATTTCCAGTTCTAACATCTGTGTTCACTAGGGTTCTTAACAGTCAGACCCAACAAGAAACAGGTTCTGTCTCTGTCTCTGTCTCTCTGTCTCTGTCTCTCTCTCTCTATGTCTGTCTCTCTGTCTGTCTCTCTCTCTCTCTATGTCTGTCTCTGTCTGTCTGTCTGTCTGTCTCTCTCTCTTTCTCTCTCTCTCTCTCTCTCTCTCTCTCTCTCTCTCTCTCTCTCTCTCTCTCTCTCTCACACACACACACACACACACACACACACACACACACACACACATGGGACATGTCAGTGAAGTTACCGTCTTTTCTGAGTCAGGGTCTCGTTGTTTAGTCCTAGCTGGCCTTGAACTCACAGAGATCCACTTGTCTCTGCTTTCTTAGTAAAAGCATGGGCAACCACACCTGACTCTTGCTGTCTGTTCTATCAAGAGGCCAGACAAAACAAAACTCCCACTTGAAATAATGTAAAGAAGCCACTTGGAGGAAACTCAGATTCCTCCAGGATCAGTATTTCTTGACGTCAAAAATACATACCCAAGGTTTCACTCCACTAAAAATGGCATTCTGTTCATCAGCTGTCTGCCCTAAGTCAGCCAATCCTGTGAGAAAGAGAGGCAGAGTTCTGACCACCCCGGGTCAACCAGAAACCCCATTTGCATTAGGAATAAAATCCCAGGGGGACCTTGCTTAAGAATAGCTACAAGCCCCTCTGCTAAAGTAAAACTTTCCGCCTTGCCAAAATACTAGGATTTTGTGGTCATTTTGAGGCCTGTCTTAGTCAGGGTTACTGTTGCCAAAGCAACCTTGGGAGGAAAGGTTTATTTGTCTTACACTTCATCAAAGGAAGTCAGGACAGGAACTCAAACAGCGCAGGACCCTGATGCAGGAGCTGATGCAGAGGCCATGGAGGGGTGCTGCTTGCTGCCTTGCTGCTCATGGCTTGCGCAGCCTGTTTTCTTATGGAAACCAGGACCACCAGCTCAGAGGTGGCACTGTCCTCAATAGGCTGGGCCCTCCAGGCTTGCCTATAGCTTGATCTTATGGAGGCATTTTCTTTCTTTCTTTCTTTCTTTCTTTCTTTCTTTCTTTCTCTCTTTCTTTCTTTCTTTTCTTTCGTTTTTCAAGACCGGGTTTTTCTGTGGAACCTTGGCTGTCCTGTACTCATTTTGTAGATTAGGCTGTCCTTGAACTCACAGAGATCCACCTACCCCTGCCTCCTGGGTACTGGGGAGCGCCGCCACTGCCCGGCTTGAAGACATTTTCTTAATTGAGGTTTCCTCCCCTCTAAAGGCTTTGAGTCAAGTTGCCATGAAACTATTTAGGAATGACCCTGGACCTATTTCTTACACCTGGGAACATACATTTATGCATGCAAGTGAGTCTCCAGACTGGAGAGAGATTCATTTGTACACAGAGAAGGGGAAGAGGCAGGGGTGGTACAGGCTCAGCTTCCAATTTTACAGTTTTTAAAATGTGTGGCTACAATAGGCATTCAGTACCAAGTCTCTATCAGCTTCGGCTTTGGGGGTTTGGTCTGTTTCTGGGGCTGTGACATGGACTTGAGTTCAGATCCCATTCAGCCACATGATCTGATCCCAAGGGTGCCTCCTGACATTGCCCTGTGCTGCATGGCTGAGAGCTCTTCTGTCAGCAGATCAAATTCAGTTCATACTCAGTTCACTTCTGACCGACTGTGTTTTCAGCTTGTAGTGGTCCAGCCTAGGTCAACAGGCATCTTGAGGGTATATGTAAAATGAGCCTTTCGATGGGGCTGGCTCGTGTGACTGTGGGGTGGGCAAGGGGGAAATCTGTAAGGAAGCTGGAAACAGAGGTCAAAGCTGCAGCCCTGAGTGGGGAATGCTTGCTCCTGGGGAGACCTCCTCTCCCCACCCCCACCCCATGTCCATGGGGCCCCTTTCCATTGATACCTGATGTCAGTTCAGTGTAGGGTATATAACTCTGGGCCTGCATCTCATGGTTCTGTTGTGGGTGTACTTATACTGACTCCATCCCAGGGACTCCAGAGCAGTGTAGGCCTTGGCCAAGAGATCTCTGGCTCTGGTCTATTTGGAGCCCCACTGGATACTTGATGTTACCTGCCTGGCTGCTCCTGACTGTCAGGTGGCAGGCAGCAGGACTACAGAGCTATGCTGGCATGATTGCTGGCTTGGGCTCAGTCTTTCTCTCTCCCTCTCTTCCTTACTTACTTTACCACCCTCTGCCCCCCTACTCCCATCTCTTTGTATCATAGCGTATACTGTAGCCCAAGCTGGCCCATACTGTAGCCCAAGCTGGCCCCAAACTCACAAAGTAGCGAAGGATGACTTTGAACTTGAGATCCTCCTGCCTTCACCTCCTGAGTGCAGGGATTATAGCCTATTCCACCTTCATCTACTTTAGGAGGTGCTGGAAGTGGGACTCAGGGATTCATGCATGCTAAGCAGGCTCTCTGGTCAGTGAGCTGCATCCTCAGCCCTCACGATGTGTGCATGCGTGTCTTGAGTCAGAACAGTTTGTGTTGGGGAACGAGGAGCAGTAAGAGCATTTAAAGACCTCACTTTTCTCTCGAGTGTGGGGGACTTGTGTCTAATCAGAAAGATGGGGCTATTCGTTACTTTTGTCCTTGCTTTTACCACTGACAAAAGCAAAGTAAGGATGCAAGGCTCCCTCCTGGCCCACAATGTGAGGACGCAGTCCACCGTGCAGGGGAAAGCATGGCAGCAGGGGCATGAGGCCACTGGTCACGGTCCATCCAGAGCCAGGAGGTAGAGATGATCGCTGGTGCTCAGCACACTTCGTCTATTTTTATTCAGCTTGGGATTCCAGCCTGTGGGATGGTGCTGTCCACATTCAGGGAGGGTCTTCCCTCCTCAATTAACCCAGTCTACACATTCCCTCAGAGGCTTGTCTCCATGGTGAGTCTAGATCCCCCTATCAATTGACAATCATAATTAACCCTCCCCAAAGAACTCAGGAGTGTGGGTGGGGTAGCAGCCCAGCCTTCTGAGTACATAGGACATGGTCCTTAGTGGGGAGTTTACAGGCTGAGCCCTCGTTGAACATCCTCCTTCCTTCTATTGCTGCTGCAGACAGTCCGCATGCCTCTGGACAGATAGTTGCTCACTGCAGTGGAACAAAAACTCCATGATGTGGCTGCTGAGTATTGATGCCAGGTACCCCTTGGCTCCAGCCTTGGTGATGGTTAGTTAGCTGCTGAGTATTGATGCCAGGTACCCCTTGGCTCCAGCCTTGGTGATGGTTAGTTAGCTTTTAGTCAACTCGACACAACCTAGAATCATCTGGAAAAAGAGGAATCATCTAGATCAGGCTGGCCTGTGAGCATAATCTTGATTCTTAATGGTGGGCAGCACCATTCCCTAGTCAGGAAGCCCTGAATGGTGTAAGAGTCAAGAAGTTGAGCTCAGTAGAAACAAGCAAGCATCCATGCATGTATTCTTCCTCTGCTCTTGACTTGGGATTGATGCTTTAAGTTCCTGCCTCAGTTTCTCCTTGGTAATGAGATGTGTGATAAACATAAACAAAATGTATTTTTTCTTCTCTAGCAAATAAGACAAGACTACATTTAAAAATTGTAAAGGTGCCAATTGGCAGACATTCAATCAAAATACATGCTCATTTTACTTTTCCCTAGAAACTGCACTACCACTAGCCAGTCAGGCAAATAAGAATGTAAGGCTGAGCTCTGGCCACATGGGTGAGGCACAAGATCCCTTTACACTAGGAATAAAAATCCAGCGGGACCCCTGCTGCTTACTTGCCTGCTTCAGTAGGTGCGTTCCCCCCCACCCCTTCCGATGAAGTACTATGGATTTTGTGGTCATTTTCTCGAGACCCATTTCTTACAACTGAAACCTGGAATTGTAAGCCAAATAAACCCTCTCTTCTCTAAGTATCCGTCACAGCGACAGACGTGAAATGAGGACAGCCTTTGATGACATAAGCACATAGAAACCCATGGCTGTGCAGCTGACATTGAAGTCTGTGATTTTCTTCACTCTGCAGGTGGCAATAATAGCGGGGAACTTTGAACTGGCAGAGTACATCAAGAACCACAAGGAAACAGACATTGGTGAGTAGGCTCGGTGCGAAACCACAGCCATTGCAATCTGAGATCCTCCTGGGGCTGCTGCCCGAGCCAGCTCTCAGCAAAACTGACCTGCACCAGCCTTAGGGGTCCTTCCCTGATAGTGGGGAGAGTTGTGAGGACCTAGGAGCTGGGCAATGCACTCCCTTCAAAGAGTACCACTCTCCTGTCTCCTGACAGTGCCTGCTCCAGGGACATGTGACAAGTGCAGGGCCTCAGGAGTGGGGATGTTTGGATTCTGCTGGGGATTGCTCTAGGGTTCCCACCTGATTCAAGTCTCTTGGTTTTCCTCAATATTGATTTAAAATGTTTTCCTGTTGGTATGTGTTTCTGCAGATGGTGAGGGTCTAGCAACATTGGCAGGTGCTGCTGATCCTAGGGGAGATAGCACATGCGTGGGAGGGCTGGGGGATCTCTATACCTTCCTCTCAAGTTTGCTGTGAGCTCCAAACTGCTCTAAAAAAAAAAAAAAAAAAAAAACCCAGTCATTAAAAAAAAAAAATCTACAGAAACAAGTCAGAGAAACTGTCTGGGTACCAAGCAAGAGACACACGGGGGAGATGTCTTAGATGTGCTTATTGGAAGGTACACAGACTCATGTCATGTGTAGATGATGCCTGGTGACTGACATGGGAGATGGTGAGGTCCGCTCTTCCATCCCCCACCTCTACTTGGTGTCCCCCTCCCCTTTCTAGTACCCCTTGTGCCAACCAGGAGGGCCATCTTGGGGGCTCTTCCCTCCTCTCACCACCCTGCCATGGGCTGGGCCCAGTCTTGCACAGTGGATGAGCCAGCTGGCCTGCGCCCTCCAGCATTGGGTTTCCACAGGACCTGCAGCAGGGAACAGTCCCACTGGACCAGCAGTGGTGAGCCCTCGAAGGTGGAGTTGTCCCATTGAGGGGCTCTGGGATGGGGGTGCTTCTTGGGGCCTTGGAGGAGAAGCAGATGGCATCTGCCTCTCACTACCTGTGCCCTCATCCTGCTTTTGGGTGTCCAGGGATGAGCGAAACTGTGTGTCTCACTTTTATGTCTTTACCATGTTGACTGTGTGTCTTGCATCGAATGTGGCTGGGACCTGCCTTGCACTGGGGAGTTGGATCTTGATGTGGAGCCAGACTACGGGCTTGTGTTGTCCTTTACCCTGCTCTGAGCCTCAGCACTGTTAGAAAAGGGTTGTGTGTACAGCTCAAACCAAGCGGAGTTCCAGGTTTCCAAGTCGTTCCCTATCCTTGCCTGCTTCAACCTCATACCAGCTGCCCGCCCACCTGATGTAGCTAGTTTGTGTCCTGTTCGCATGTATATATCGTCACCTAGGGTACCCAGTGAGTCCTTAGCTGCAGGAACAGTTGTGATGTCCATAGGTTCTAGATTAATTTTTAACTTCCCCTTAGATTTTACCATTTCAGAGGGACATGGCTTCCCTTTGAGAGATGACAGGCCTGGGAACTTCTTCCCAGAGTGCCCCATGAGGTCAAAGTCAGTGCTGTTCCAGCCAGCAGGATACCTCACAAACAGGGTGTGTAACTGATACAGCTTTGTGGAGGCAGGGAAGGAAAGACACATTTTGAGGGAGTCACTCAGTCACAGAGTCACTGCTGGGAGCTCCTGAAATGACAGGTTTGACTGATGTCCAGAGCCCCAGCAGGACCCAGACAGGATCCTATGTCCTAAGACTTGAGTCTGCTGCAGGGAGCTGAAGATGCAGTCTGTCTCTTTCGATGCGTAAGAGATCGTGCTGTTTTTAAATGTCCACAGGTACCAGAAGTACTAGGGGTCAGAGATACCTGGGTCAAAGCTAACCTACCCAGGGTGATCTCTTCTGATTGCCTTCTTCTGGGAGGACCCTGGCAGATTAGTGGGTCCTCCCAGACTCTTTAAATGTTTGCGGGCCTTAGAGACTAATGGCTTACTGCGTCCCTTCCCTCACCCCAGGCTCTAGGGGTGGTGTTGAAAGGGCTGCAGATGCTATGCCCCCTTAGAAGTCATGTGACTTGGAGATCAGTGGCTGCTTGATGGGAATAGACATGTGACTTTTCAGATTGATCTTTGGTAATAGTGTCACTTTTGGCTGTTACAATGCCTCTCGCTCCTGAGACCTGGTCATCATTTGTTCTAGATTTTTTTATGTCCCCCCCCACCTCCCCCACAACCCAGGATCCCTCCCCCCAGCTCCATCAAGTCTTCTGCCAGGCAGGCAGCCTTGGGAGCCACGCCTTCTTCTGAGCCACACCGTCCTCTCTTCAGTGGACTGTGTTCTCCACTCACCTGCACGAGAGAGCTCTTAGTCTCACAGTGTTACACCTTGTACATTCAATATGGGGTGTACTTGGGTTTCCTGAGAGCTTATGTGGAATGTAGACATCCTGGCAAACACAGGGGTCTGACACCACAGGTCCACATGCTGCTGAGATCACAGATCGCTATGCTAATGTCCTCGGGCAGTTCTGAGGCTGGGAGTCCACCTTGTGTTGCAGGACCCACTTGGGCATCTCTCATGAGATCATTCAAACAAGAGGACTGGCCACATAGCAGTTCCCAAGGATGACAAATGACTGCTTACTGAGAAGTTTTAAATAATGGGTTTATTCTGCCATTCTAGGGGACATGAGGTCAGAATCAAGGTACTGGCAACTGGGTCCTTCCTCGAGGCTCAGGAGGGTTTGTTCCAGGCTGTTTCCACTGCTAGGTGTGGCTGGTGGTCTTTGGCCTCCATGGGTTCAAGACATGATTGTAGTCTCTGTACTGTGATAACCTGACCTGCTCTGTGGTTGTTGAAAAGTGTCAACTTGATGGGGTTTTATTTGTTTGTTTGTTTGTTTGGTTTTTTAAGACATGGTTTCCCTCTGTAGCCTTGGATGTCCTGGATTCACTTTGTAGACCAGGCTGGCCTTGAACTCACAGAGATCCGCCTACCTCTGCCTCCCAAGTGCTGGGATTACAGGCATGTGCCACCACTGTCCGGCCCCTTGATGGGGTTTTAGATTCATTCTGGAAGCAAACCCTCTGGGCATGTCTGTGAGGAAGACTCTAGACTTGGTTAACTGTTGGACAAAGACCCACCCTGATGGTGGGTCGCACCATTTCTTTCTCTGGAGTCTCAGACTGAATAAAAATGAGAAAGTGATGTGGGTGCCAGCATTCACCCCTCTCTGCTTCCTGACTGTGGATGCAGCGTGGTCAGCTGCCTCACACTCCTGATGCCGTGCCTTCCCAGCCATGATGGACTGTGCCCTCGGGCTGTGAGTCAAACAAACCCTCCCTTCCTTGCTTGCATCTTGTCAGGCAGTTTTGTCACTGCAGTGAGACAAGGGATCATCCGGTAAGTCTCAGCTTCCTGCCTTGTCTTAGGACACCAGTTTGACCCTGTATCCAAGTCAACCTCCCTCTGAAGATCTTTAAGCTGACCATTAGTGAGAAGACCCAAGGCCACAGTTGCAGGGGCCAGAGTTTAGGGGTTGGACATGACTTTTGGCAGCTTCCATCCAGTCCTGTGTATGACATGTTCGTTGCTTTATGGTTGCCTGTCTCTGGGCCATTGCTTTCTCCAGGGTAACAGCATGCCTGGCTCAGGCCATGCCATTCAGTACCTGCCCCACAGTGCCAGGTCATGTGTTCTGAGTGAGTGACCCTCCCCACTGCTGTTCACCACCCAAGGTCAGCCTGTCCCCTTCCTTCTCAGCATAAACCCTGTCTCCACACTGATCTTGGGCACTGAGGAGGTAGCTGACACACTGTGGGTAGGTGCCCGCCTGGTCCTGAGCTTCAATTTTTACAGCCTTTTGGTTATGTGTTTTTGTGTGGGGATGGAGGTATGGGGTGGGGAGGGAGGATGTACACTTGTGCTCTTGCATGTGGAGGTCAGAGGACCACTTTGGGTGTTGTTCCTCAAGAACCATCCACCTTTTGTTAGAAATGGAGCCTCTCACTTGCCGGAAGTAGCTGGTCAGATAGTTCCAAGGAGCCTCCCGTCTCTGCCTCCCATATGTGAACCTCCATGCTTGGCTTTTTACGTGGGTTTTTGGGATCTCCAAACTCAGGTCCATATACACTTCTGACTGAGCCATCTCCCTAGCCCTCAGTGTTCCAGTCTCATATTTTAAGCTCTGCCACCACTTAGGAGGGACAAGAGAGACCTGTCCCTAAGTGTGTTACCCATTTCTGGGTCTGGCACCCTTCACTGCTCATGAGCAGAGTCCTGTGTGTCCTAAGATGAGTGGGGCCTGAGATGCCGTCCTCGAGGAATCTCAAAGAGGAGGAAATGAAGGTAGGAACTCCCCCGCCCCCCACCATACCTCTGTCGGGTCACGTCAGGACATGTGTCTGAATGTAGGGTAGAAGAAAAGCCTCTGTATTCTGAGTTTTGGGTCACTAAAAGTGGGTAACAACCCCCCAACAGCCCCCCTTGCTTTCCCGATGGTTAATCAGGGAAAGTCCTTCCTATTAAAAAAAAATCAAATTGCTCCTGCTTTTGAATGGGGGTGAGCCTTTGTTTTCCACACTTGCTAGTGAGCTTCTGGGAAACCAGAGCACTTAGGAAGTGCAGATGTGGTTTTGGGAAAGGCAGCCATCACACTGTGGTCAGAGCCATCTGGTGAATGGACACCTGAAGGTCTGCAGAGTTCATGCAGTCGCAGCTTGTCTCCCCAACAGGCATGGCACCTCAGAGTGCGCATTTATGCGCGAGCTGGTCACAGCATACGTGCCACTCTTGTTTGATTCTGCGCTGCTGTTTTTTTTTTTATAAGCCCCCCACCCCCGCCTTAAAATATTAAACGTGACCTCCATCAGGTTGTTTTATCTGGCAGCTGGAAGAAAGTGCTGGCTGGGAGACGCTGTGAATAGCGAAGTTAATCCCTGCTTGCTGTCACCCATCGTAAGCTGTGGCTGGGCAGATGAGCCGGACTGGCTTGAGGTGCCTTGGCCACAAAGTACTTAGGATGACTTCCATAGGATGGCTTCCCTTCAAAGCAAGGCCAGGGGGGAGCTGGGAAGCCCACGTCCGAAATAAGCATGCAAGTATTAAGCATGTGGCACGCTGATAAGCCTCGGACCCGGCTAACCTGTTTTCCCCAATCTTTGCTGGTTTTGTTCTTGCCTGGCTCTGAGGGGAGATGCGCTGTCAGATGGATTAAATGACATGGGTTGTGCTTCTTCAGCGGAACAAGGTTTGTTTTCCTCTGTCTTGTCCTTCCGCAGCTATGGAGAGAGTCTCGAGGTTTTGTGTGTGTGTGTGTGTGTGTGACAATGCAGTCTATAGAGCCGAGAGGTGTGTGTGAGTTTGGTGCCTGCTTAGCTGACTAAGGAGCACTTGGATACGGTTGCTAGGTTTCCAGACCGGGAGCCTGTATCATTACTCGATGGATTTGCATAGATGATGGATGGAGGGAGATGTTTTCAGATTTCTTAGTGTAATATTGTGTGTGTGTCGGGGGGTGAGGATTTGAAATCCGGGCTTGTTTTGACTGATGGTTCTTTGAGAGTATACCTGGTTGGAAGATACCACCTGCTAAGGAAATAAAATAATTCCGACCTGAGAGATTTCTGTTTTCCTGGCGTTTTCGCTGTGAATGTGCTCCTTCTGATGAGGCAGGCAAGGCTATCTGAAGTGAGACATGGGCGCCTTTGTGTTCGCCAGAGAGACTCTCCAGCAGGTCCTCGGGAAAACTCTAATGGAGGGAGACCCATTTCTTTAAATTTAACCAACTAGAACAGGGCCCCCACTGTGGAGTCCCCCCTCTGTGATCCTTCCCAAGGAAAAGAAGAATGACACCAGAGCCAGGCAGCCATCACACAGCTGTCGTTTGGATTCCCATAGCACATTTTCAGAACAAGTAGCTTAGCAGGGGTAGGGAACCGAAAGCACAGGAGATACTGCAGTTTCTAAGCAGATGGTCTGCGACCTGGCTGGTGGGGCTCACCCTGTTCTTGTTGCTTTTTGAGCAAGACAGAGAGACATATAAATTTTTATCAGTCTGGGGTGTATGTATGAGTGTGTGTGTGTGTGTGTGTGTGTGTGTCTGTGTGTGTCTGTGTCTGTGTGTGTCTGTGTGTCTGCCTAGTTCTTGCACTGGGCTGACGGTTCTATCTGGATTTCTCTGGCTCAGGTCTGTCTGTGACTGGGGTCTTGGTTGCTGTGTGCCCATTGAAGGCATCAGTCTAGTGGTTTGTTGTGGTTCTGTGTTCGCTGCCTTTTCTCCCACCCAGGAGTTTCATCCCCAGTACTAACAAGTAGTTGTGCCACCTGAGTGACACGTGTTTTGGTGATGTCCCCATGCTGCCGATAGGTTAGGCGGGGGTGATGTTTTGACTTGGGGATTTCTAGCACAAGGCCAAGGTGAGTGTCTACTTCAGGTCTACTGCCATCCTTGGCCTGTCCTGTGTCCTGGGTGCTCAACTTTGATGGGTTTGTGGTCTGGGTCCTAGTAGGATGTGGCAGCAGGCCTTGGCTTTCTGTCTTGTATGCATTTCCATGTGATTTATCTTTGTGGTCTCAGTCTGTCCATGTGCGCTCCCGTCCACGTGCACTCCCATGTGCCTTCTAAGCAGCTCTCCATCTGTTCTAGCGTGCCGTGTCCCGTCTCCCTCCAGCCAATCAGAATGCTGCTTGAGTGAGGGATAGGTGAGGACATGATCTGTCCTGCTTTGGTCCCTCCTCTCCAGGCAATCCTCCTTTCCATGCCGTGGGCATGTGTGGCTGCTGAGAAATATATGCAGCACCCCGACTCCTTTCTGCGCACACTTAGATGCCTTTGAGTTCTGGGTTCATCTGGAGCCTTTCCTGGTCTGTGACTTCCGGGTTCTGCACACCCCGAATGCTAGAAGCTCCAGGGGCATGCCACTGTCCTTTACTGTCATTCCTGCGGTCTCTAGCAGCTCTCTTCAACATGAAACACCCGTCTCCCTGGCTACAGCCTGTCAGAACACAACCCCCTCTATGGCAAATGCTGTTCTGCACATCCGTCCTATGCTCAAACTCAGAGTGGATGCACTTGACTAGCTGTTTAAAAGGGTCTCATGGCTCCTCCCCCACTGTCCTGTCAAAGTGCCTGGGATAGACTTAGCTAGGTACCCACTGGAGCTGTCACAGTAAGGTGTCCTGACCTGCAGACCCAGCGCTGTTATCTGCTGCTTGCTTCCTCCTCTGTGGTCACTATCCACTCCAGAGTCCCTCTTGCTGCTGTAGGGCAAGAGGGCTAGGTCAGAGGTGGTGGGGGTTACAGAGGAGATGAACAGCTCTCAGTAAAGGTCTGAACCAACTAACAAGCCTTCTGTCATTTATGTGGAAGGGGGGGGACGTGTGAGTTTCTGGGACATCCTCAGAAAATGAAATGCCTGGGAAAGTAGGAAATGGCTGTCACATGTGCCACACATTCTGAGAAGCAGGCTGCAGGTCTTTAGGAGTGTCTGACATCTCATCCAAACCCTGTATGGGATGGTCTGCACACAGCTAGACTATTCCTGTCTCTGAAAAATTCAACAGAGTTCTGTCCTCACTCTCTTGAAACTATGGGTCAGTGGTCCTCCAGAGTATCTCAACCTCACATGCCTACCGGGACTTGGAAAATTCATGGAAATCTTCTTGAAAGCTAAGACTGTCCTGAGAGTGTGTCCACCTAGATTCTGTGATGAGGGTATTTCTGTCCGTGTTTTTCCCTATATAGCATTCCCCTACCATAACTCGGGCCAACCCATCCTTCCCAACTCTACCCACCTATTTTTATCAGCCTAATCTCATCTGAGGTCTAGGCTGGTCTTCAATCTGTCTATGGTTTCTCTCCCTGAAGGCTTTGCCTCTGGCTTGGGTCGAAGGGGCAGACTGTGTCCTCCTAGGCCTAAGGGTATCTTTTTTTTTTCTAAGATTTATTTATTTATTGAGTATACAGTGTTCTGCCTGCATGCACACCAGAAGAGGGCACCAGATCTCATTATAGATGGTTGGGAGCTACCATGTGGTTGCTGGGAATTGAATTTAGGACCTTTGGAAGAGCAGGCAGTGCTCTTGACCTCTGAGCCATCTCTCCAGCCCTGGCCTGGGTGGGGCGGGGGCGGAGTATCTTAACACAGTGTCCAACCAGCCCCAACAAGGTCATGCTTCCCCTTGGGCGGGCTTCTGGGTCCTGCCTGGCCTCCTACATCCTCTACTGTTCTCTTAGACTGCCCTGGGCCCCTTGGGCCAGCAGATAAGGTGAGGGCAGTCAGCAGGTACTAGAACTTTCCAAGATGTCCTAGGAACTATAACTTCAGGACCTTTGCAGACAGAAGCTCCATGGTTGCCATAGGTAGCCAAGGCGAAAGACTGAAGTCTTTCCTAGCACCTAGGTGCTGACCTCTAGGGGTATGGAGTGTAGGCAGCCTCAGAGAGGAAGAGCAGTGCCCCCTCCCTCATCTAACTGACACGCACTAGACTAGACTCCTCCCATGGCTAGACTGCATTTGGTGACTGGGTCTCACTTTATAGCACAGACTGACCTAGAACTCACTATGTAGCCGAGGCTACCCTCAAACTTGTGGCAGTTTTCATGCATCAGCCTTTTTGGTGCTGGAGCTTCAGCAGTGGGATGGAAATGTGCTGTTACTCACTGTCCTCACCCCACCCTGCATCCTACCTGTGACGAGAGCAGAAGGAGGCTTCTAGGACGCAGACCCCAATCCCAGCTATAGGTGAGAGCCTGAGTAGACTGGACAGAGTTCTGCCAGACCAAGTGGCCCCTAAGCCTTGCTCTGCCCCCTGCAGGCACAAGACTGGCTTCACCATAGCTGACCCCACACCTGTGGGCCTCAGTAGCTGGTAGCAGATTATTTAGCAGTGGCTGGCCACTCACCTGGAGCCTCCTCCCTCTCAGAAGCTGCTCTCTGCAGTTTCCCCTCAGTTGCCAAGCCTGCCTGGGAAGGCAACACAGAGGTAGCCTTTCTGTGGCTTTGATACCCTGGAGTCCCTGTCATTCACAGTCACATCCCCACCTCAAGGGTCTTGGCTGAGTTGACCAGGATCCTCTGCCTGCTTCGTGCCACTCCTCTTCTGTGCACATTTGTCTCCCCCAGTCCCCCCAGTGTCCACTGCAGACACTGTCAGCTGCTCAACTCCCAGAGCCTAGGCAGGGAGCAGGTCTTCCAGTCAGAGGCAGGGTGGCCATCCTGCCCCCTCCTCTTCCTTTCCTACCTGTTTCCCTTCTTCCTCCTTTGTCTATTCTTCCTTCCCTTCCTTCATACCTATTTCCTGTCTCATTTGACCTGCGTGCTGGCATCATACCCTGGGCCTGTACCTACCTTGGCTGTGGAGGATTGAAGAGGCTCCTGCTTAGCCAAGTGTGATGGGTTCACCCCTGTAATCCCAGCACTTAGGAGACTGAGCAAGGAGGATTGCTGTGAATTCTATGCTGGCCTGGCTATACAGTGAATTTTAGGCGAAACTTGGCTACCATAGTAAGATTCTGTCTTTTAAAAAAGAAAGGTAGTTAAGTATAAAAGAGAAAAGGTCTTATGTAGATGAAGGAATTCTGCTCCTTGCTGCTCACTGGTCCAGAGATGCTCAGAGGGTGAGGTAGTCTGATAGTCTCCACTAAGCTCTCACAGGGCACCTGGAGAGGAGCCATGGCTGTAAGATGCGCCCCACCCCAGCAACCATGGTGAAAGCTGTGGAGATGACATTTGGGGCCGACTGGTGGTTGTCACCAGGATCTCTCTCAGGTTTGCATTTAGTTCCTCGTTCCTTCTGATCTTGTGTAGAAGGACCTGACACAACACGAGCCACCTAGGCAGCAATGTGTAGCCCCCACGTGGCGACAGAGGTGTGATTAGAGCCCCGAAACTTCAGCTCCTGCTGGTCACGAGGGAATCCGTCTTCAGGGACCTTCCAGCTGCTGATATGAAGCTCCAACCCACTCTCTGTCTCAGCTTCTTTTCTTGTTGCTGTGATGAAATACTCTTGACAAAAAGCAGACGAGGCCGGGCAGGGTGGCACATGCCTTTAATCCCAGAACTTGGGAGGCAGAGGCAGGCAGATTGTTGTGAGTTCGAGGCCAGCCTGGTCTAAAAAGCGAGTCTAGGACAGCCAAGGCTAACACCGAGACCCTGTCTTGAAAAACAAAAGCAAACAAACAAAGAAAAACAAAAAACAAAAACAAATAATAATAAGAAGAAGCAGACGAAGGAAGGAAGGGCTGTTCCAACTCACAGTTCAAGGGTGCAGTCCAACATGGAGGAAGTCCAGAGGACAGGGGATAAAGCAGCTGGTCACACAGGATCCAGTCAGGAGCGAGAGTGACTAGAGGTGGTCGCTTTCGATGGAGTGGCTTGTTTTGAAGAAATCAGGCATCCAGTTTATCCTAGGCGAGATGAGACCAGGGTCAGGCTCTGTTGTTTGCTCTCCTTTGCTCCTGGGCTTTGCGCTGAAGAATAGCTGCATTGAAACTAGGTGTCCCATTTAACCCAGGGCTAGCTGTGTATCAGGGAGCAGCTCCAGACACTCACTGCCCTCAGCTCCTGGGCTTTGCCCTGAAGAACTGCTTGACGGATAATTGCCAGGCAGGTGGGGCACCAGTCCTGACTCCAAGCTGCCACCAGCATCCCAAGCATGGTTTAGGACCAAGATCCTCTCTTCCACCCTTGCCTCTCACCTAAGCCTTCCCTGGCAACATGTCCGAGTGTAGCCCTGCAAGTGACCGCAACCCCTAGATTGGCCCCAGTTGAGCTTACTGTGCCACTCTGTGAGGACCCTCAGCCTTCAGCGAGATAGGGAATGCCTATGCTCAACACCAGGACTTGAAGACCTTCCTTCATAAAGCCCCACACCCACAAAGGATGCTGGCTAGTAGACCTGAAGGAAAAGCATTAGGCCAACGAGCAGAGAGGGTGAGATTTCATCTGCAATTGTTTAGGAGATCTTGGACCAGCCATGCTCTCTCTGGGCCTCAGCAGAGAAGGTCAGCTCTTCCTTTACACCTCTCCTCACAGCTGCACATCAGATGCTCTCTGGGTCAGAGCTGAGCCCAAATGCAAGAGGGATTTCCACAGTGGCGGCAGGGTTGGCGGCTCTTCCTTGTGGTGGCTCTTTATGTCGGTCCAGGTATTTCAGGCACGTGGAAGGGGCTGTGGGCTGGGCAGGAGGCGAATGGCAGAATTAAACAGAGCAGAGGGAAGGTTTCTACTTCTGCTCTAATAAACAGCAATAGCAAGACTTCACTGGGGCTGTAGCAAGAAGAGGGAGTGTTCCCCCATGCGTGCACCTCCATGGAGCTGTCTCAGTGAAGTGGCAGGAATTATTAGAAGAAAGTAGAGGCGAGCAATCACGGCTTGGGTTTGCTGCTCTGCTGGGTCTTAGCTTCTGAGGCAGCCAGACCAGGCATGAGAGAGACTCTTGCCTCAGTATGCCGTCATCCCCTGAGACCATTGCTCTATGGGCTTTGATGTCCAGGAGATGCCAATGTGCCTGATAAAGACCCCCAAGGAAATTTTGCTTCTATAGACCAGACTCATGGGATATCTGTCATGGTCTTGGGAGAAGCTAGTGTCCCGTGGTTGGAAGGGAGCAGAGAGCTCAGCTAGAGCAACAGGGAGGGCACAGATGAATCAGGAGCCTTCTGCAAATGGCCTTTGTCCAGTTTGTTTCTCTGTGGTCCTGACCAGCCAGTGGGGGTAAATAAACACTTCTAGCTATGGGAAGTGCCCAGAATTGGGAGGCTGTTTCTGACAGAGCAGGAGGAACCCAACTGCAATGCCAGAGGAGTGTTCATCAAAGGAGAGGCTGGTCCCCTGCTCAAGACTACCCTGGTCAAGGCCACTGTGGTCACGTGGTGAGATCAGCAAGATCCCACACAGTGGGAGGCTGCTAGAGGGTGCCATGCAGGCCTGGGAGGGCCCTGCACTCCTGCTAGGAAGGCGGCTTTCTGTGATTTCCAGAGTATGGTCTTACTGATAGAGCAAATCCTCCAAAAAGTGGGGTGGGACAGCTGGCTGATACATAACCACTGCATCCTTGCCCTCATCTTCTCCTCCCATCATGGGGGAAGTTGAGGTTACATGAGAAGGAAGGCGTGGCTCTGGGGTCTGGCTCTGTTCTAGTCCCTTCCAGAGACCCACCTTCCGAGTGACTCGGTGTTCAGACCACTAATCCCATTCTCCCTGAAGCTCCATCAGCATCCTGGCTAAATGCTGGCTGCTGTGTTTTCTGTGTAGCTTGAAACCTGACTGAAATACTGCTTGTGGCTTTAGAGAGGTATAGATGGGGTGGCCTTCCTAATGTCTCCTTCAGTCTAAGCCAGCAGGGCTTTCTCCTGCTGCTGGGCTAGAGGCTCAGCTTGGTTTCCCTGCTCCCCCAAACCACTGTGTCCATCAACCCTCTCCCTGCTTGCCTGACTGCTCCAAGACCCCAGACTCCATCATCCTGTGTCCTGTACCATTCCCAGTCAAGATGGTGCCCAACACCCACGATGCTCTCAGGGAATATGCATGGAGGAGGTTGTCACCTTATGCCAGGGAGGAGGACCCACTTTTCTCTGTAGTGACTGTTCACAGAACACAAATCCTTTCCTCTGTGTCAATGTGAGTGACTTCACTCAGGGAGAGCCTGGTCCCCACTGCTCAGACAGGTGAAAGGACCTTAACATCAGCCCATTCCAACTAGTCACAGTGGCCACTAACACTCATTTTCCTTTATTCTCCTTCTCAGATCTGAGAAAGGCCTAGAGGAGGGGTGAGTGTGTCAGAAATACTCATCAAGGGCAGACAAGGTGGCTCCGTGGGTTTGCAGCTAAACCTGAAAACCTGAATTTGATGGAAGTAGAACCATCTCCCAAAAGTTGTCTCTGACCTTTACATATGCACCCGGCATGCACGTGTGACTTAAAATCATATTCCCAGCTAGACCTGGAAGAGTAAAGAGGGGCACATGGCAAGGCTGGAGGGTAGAAGGCTGTGAAGCTGGGACTGGGCCAGGCCTAGATCACAGTGACTTCCTTCCATTTTAGCTCAACAGCTAGTTCTAGGCCACATGGCCACCCTATAGCCTGCCAGGCAGAGGAGGGCACTGTGCCAAAGGACAGGGCAGAGTGAGGCAGGAGAAGGGCAGGTGACAAGTGTCAGCAGACACAGCAGACCTGCCTGAGGAATAGGTAACTCCTGTCTTAGGAGCCCAATGAGTTCCCAGGAATGAGACCTGGCCTCTGGGAAAGCTCAGGGTTCAGGCCCCATCTCTTGCCTCTGATATTGTGTTTACTGCATCTTCTGGTAGCATCATGGGACCAGTGGCAGGGACTGGCGGGCCGGGGATGGGGGGAGGGAGGTGGCTCAGCCTAGTGGGTAAAGTACTTGCCACACAAGTCTAAGGGCATGATTTTCCACCCGTACCCCCTCTCCTCACCTCTATACCCAAACCCACCTAAAGCTGGATGCGCTAGTGCATATCAGTAATTCCAGTGCTCCTAAGGTGAGAAGGGAGGTAGAGACAGGAGAATCCTGGGAGCTTATGCGCCAGCCTGGTGTACACATAAGCGAACAAGAGCTCTTGCCTCTAAAGGCAGGAGGTGAGGCTTGACACCTCAGGATGTCCTCTGACTTTTATATGTACATTTGGTCCATACACATGTATATATACACACACAAATGCATAGAGAGGGACGTCCTGTCAATAAAAGGTGTCCTGTCATTAAGCACGATGTGCTGATGCTTCCTAGGGACCTCGGGTACCCAGTCTCAGCCACATGTGGGCCTCAGGTGCCTGTGGTCTCAGCCGTAGCTCTGATATGTTTAGTCAGTAGAATCTGCACTGTAGCCCTGATACAGGTGGGATCTGTGCTGTAACCCTGTGGCAACTCTCCCACGCTCCTGCTGTGAAGAAAAGCAGGCCTGCTCTCCTCAGCTCTGCTATCCTGGGGTGCCAGGTAAACCAGCAGCCCACGCAGATGGCAGGGTAGGAAATGTTCATTGAGTACCGATTCCGGTGCTTGCGGAACCTGTCCTGCTGAGTTTGGATAAGACCTGTAACATTGACATTTATGCTTTTATAACGACACGTTTAAATACACATACACGAACCAGGAAAATAATGCTTATTACATGACTACTACTAAAAGTGATCTTTCTATGTGGAGACGTGATGTGAGAGATGTCCCCTCTGTGCTGGGGACACCTGTGCTTGGAAGTGAGGGCACGAGCACATGGTGTCTAGTGGTGCCTGGCCCAGTGCTGGGAGATAACTAGATGCTGTGACGTGATTGTATAGATGGTTGCTGGCTTATGGTGGCTTCGCTTGGGATGGTTTCACTTTCTGATGGTGGGGTTCAGAGGCCTTTCAATAGATAGCAGAGTTGGGGTTTGGGATTTTCTCCTAGGCTGGCCATGTGTATTCTAATCATCTCTTGGGGTCCTGGGTCATAGCAGAGATTTTCATCTCCCACCAGCCTTGATGTGCTCTGTACTGTACTGTGTGGCTAAGCTCTGACATGAGGTCAGTCGTGTGCAATTTCTTCTTCTCCTTCTCCTTCTTCTTCTTCTTCCTCCTCCTCCTCCTCCTCTTTTTACAGTGAGAAGATGGAACCTAGGGTCTCATGCCCAATTGGTAGTCTCGCTACTGCTGAGCTGTCCTCCTGCAACCCTCAGTGAATTTTCTACTTAACAGTAGTTTCAACTTGCAATAAGTTAATCAGGCTACGGCCTCACTGTAATCTAGGCTTTAAAAAGGCAAGGTCCACTCTGCATTGCCTTTCCTGGCCTCTCATGTCCCCGTCACTGGCCACCTAGGAACTTATGTGGAGGGACTATGTGCTGGTGGCAGGCTGCTGAGCTGGGAGCGGCTTCATCATAGCATGTACGCGTGTGTGCGTGTGCGTGTGTGCGTGTGCGTGTGTGTGTGTGTGTGTGTGTGTGTGTGTGTGTGTGTGTGTGTGTGTGTGTGTTCCACAGCAGCAAAGGTGTCCATGAACCTTCAAGAGTTTGGGGAAATGAGAAAAAGATATTGTGGGCAGGAGGTCTCACTCTGTCCTCTTCTCCACAGTGGGGTCAGATTAGGTGGTCGCTGTGGGCTCTGATCTTTTCAGTGACTCTGGAAAGGTGAGCTCTCCCATGCTGGCTACGGCACTTCTCTCACAAGGCAGCCCCTTATGGGTGTCTCAGTGCCTTTTACCAATCTAACCATTTCTTCTTTCTCCTTCCTTCTCTCCTCCCCTCCCCCCTCTCCCCCTCTCTCCCTTTCCCTTCCCCCTCCTTTTTCCTTCTCTCTCCCCTCCTTTCTTTCTTCCCCTCCATCCTCCCCTTCTTTCCTTTCCTTCCCTTCCCTTTTCCTTCCTCTTTTTCTGTCTCTCTGCCTCTTTCTAGTCCTGGGAATGGAACCCAGGACCATGCTCTTCATATCCAGTTCATTCATGAGTGTGTGTGTGTGTGTGTGTGTGTGTGTGTGTGTGTGTGTGTGTAATCAAGATGTTCTGGATCATCCAGCACAGATCATAGTGTAAAAGATATTGCTGTTTTCTTGCAATTCAAGCTGCTTCTTATCTCATTTACTGTTCAGCAGGATGTTGTCTCTAATAAAACTGCGATGATAGTCACTTGAAAGTTAATGCTTTCGGTCTGTGCCTTTTTGTGTTAAGTGAGATTTTTGATGAGGCAAGATCATGTTAATATAAATATTCCATTTGCTTTCATCGCAGTCAAGTCTAACATAACATACTGTTCTAGTGATGGCAATGATAATAATTTAAAAACCTTTCAGTTATATTTACTTATTCACTTATGTATTGTGGGTATGGATATACACGCACCACAGTTCCGTGTGGAGGTCAGTGGGAATTATTTCTCTCCTTCCACCACCTGTTCTCTGTGGATTGAACTCAAGTCGTCATGCTTGGTGGTAAGTGCTTTTACCTGCTGAGCCATCTCCTGGCCCTGATAATGAATTGTTTTTAAAATAAGACTTCATTTTGCATCTTAGGAACAGCTGTGCCTCTGGGGAATGGTGGGTGCCTTCCTCTCCCGAGCCTCCCTGCTCCTCCCACTCCTGGTGCTTTCATCGAAGGTTAAAGCATTCAAAGCAGGGCCTACCCAAGTCATTTGAGAAACAAAACTTACTGTCTAGTGTCTCAGAATAGGCTCCAGCTCTGGATGCGGAGGTTGCCATGGCAACACATCTTTGTTTTTGGGAAACCACCAACATTAGCCTATGAACTACAATAGTCCAGATGTTGAATTTGCCTCTGGGATAGGAGTGGGGAGCAGGGACCATCCAGTGCAACCGTTCCCTGATGCTCCACTTCCTTCAGAGTCATGATGTCATTGGCATTTCCATGTAGCGTCTGCATAGATCATAGACAGTGAGAGCCTGCTCCCTGTGCCCCCAGGAGCTGTTTTTACAGGTATCACATGTGTCTTTCCTAGCTATGCCAAGCCATGACAGACCAGGTGGCCCCAGACTTCACACAGAGCATTGGAGGTAGGACCACTTGCTAAGGTCACTAGGGTTATAGATGTGTATGCACCATCATCACTGGCTTCCTTCCTTCCTTCCTTCCTTCCTTCCTTCCTTCCTTCCTTCTTTCTTTCCCTTCCCTTCCCTTCCTTCCATTCCTTCTGCTTATGCTGAAGCTTTGAACTCAGGTCCCCATGCTTCTGAGGCTGGCATTTGTTACCAACTGAGCCATCCCCACCACATATCCACATGCACCGTCCCTGTAGGCCCATCTGACTGGACAGGTATTTCATCTCTGCATCCAGCCACAGTGAACATTTCAACGGCCATAGTTGTGGTGGGGTTTAAATTTCTCTCTCAAGACTTGGGACCCCACAGTCGCTGTATTTGGAGGTGGTAGGGTCTTTAGCAAGTGGATTCCCACCTTCTGCAGCTCCCTGCATTGTAATGTGGTCTCTTCGTCTCTTGTCTGTCCACCATTGTGATGTTACCTGCCATGATATTTTTTGTTTGTTTGTTTGTTTGCCGTTACCTAGCAGTGCTGGTACCCAACCCTGATACTTGCTAAATGCTGGACTAACAGAACCCTTTTAGTTATGAAGTTACCCAGCCTCAGGCATTACACCATGGTCATAGAAAAGGAACTAATGCATTCCTTTACCGTGACTGCTTCTTGGTCTGTGTCCCTTCCCAACCTCACTTCCCAGCCAGTTCCACTTTCCTTTGATCTTCAGGGATGTGTCTACCCTGACCCCTCTATAAACTTCGAAGTCTATACGCTTATCTTCACTCCCCTATACCATCCCTTTTAGCCCCAGCCCTAAGCATCAGCCAGTATACACAACAATCATCAGAGGGTCCCAGGCTCCTCCAGCCTGAAGCGAGAGAAAGATCTGTAAAGAGGAAAATGTTCTATACCTGTCAGCCTTGACCTAAACCAATTTTCAGCTATTTGTGGTTTTCATTTGTTGTTTCTAGTGTAGTTATCGCCGTCTTCTGCAGGGCTTCTCCTGCGATCTGTGGTAGGATGCTGCCTGTGGGGCTGTGTGACATAACAAGGCACCATGTTGCTGTCACAGAACCTAGGTGACACGAAGATACTGACACACCTGTGGTTTCCAGGGTTGGCACCATGGGTCAGTGTTTGTTGATTGAACAAGAGTTCTTCAGAAAATGATTTTCAGGTCTATCTTCTGGGCTATGCGGAAGTGCTGTTCAGGAAGTGCTGTTCAGGGTGGTGCAGGAGAGTGGCTCAGGTTTTCCTTTAAATACTGATAGGGAACCAGAGCAGGAGTTGTAAGTGCCTTCAAAGACCCTCTCAGTCAAGGTCAGATGGGGCCTGAGGTGATGTATGGCTCCCCAAGTCTGCCGCAACAAGTGCCACACAGGGCCTGTGAGCACCAGGTATGTCTGGCCCTCACTGACTTATTGTGGATATGGGTGTCTTCCCCGCCCCCCGACTCTGATCACTTTTGTTCCTTTCCTGTTCTGTTCCCTCCCTTTCTTGTCCAGCTTGTTTAGCAGTTGAGCTAGGGGAGTCCTCAGGGTCCCCTCACAGCCCCAGCGCAGGGACTCATGGCCTTTGTGAGAGACAGAAGTCCTGAGAGACTCCTGAGGCTTTGTGCTCCCCTTTGAACTCCCTGCCCTGTGTGACCCTCTGTGTTGGTGGCCTCAGCATAGGTCCCCCCAGGATCCTTGGCCTCAGCTCTAACGGGACCTACCCACCCAGTCAACTCAGAGACCCTTGTTCCAATGTGGTCTGTCGTGAGCTGAACGGTGTCTCTTAAACTGTGTTGAAGTCTGGCTCTGGCTCCTCAGAATGGGCCTTTCTTTGGAAATTAGGGTCCTTGCAAGGTTATCAGACTAAGGTGGGGGCATCAGGGTGGATCCTTGTCCTACAAATGGGACCTTTTTGAACACACGTTTGGAAGTTAGCCAAGGATTCAGGCAGAGATCAGGCAAGGCTCCTGTGAGCCAAGAATGACTGCAGATTTGGTCCCAGAAGCCATTCGTGCCAAGCTCCCCCCTCCCCCCCAGTTCATCCTCCTGCCTGAGGAGGGATGCAGAAGGCAGAAGGCTCCCCTAGGACCTAGAGGTCAGGTGTAAGAGCCTTTGTCCCAATTGTCATTTTGACTTCACTTCCTAGGAAGGCAATATGGAAGGACCATTGCTGCTGCCTTTGAGGGCAGGTACTTTCTTTCTCTGCTGTCTATACCCTCGCTGTTGGCAGTGCCTGACCTACACGTGGGGCCAGAGTCCTAACCTGAGAATGTGTCGTTTGTATCCTGCCTGGCAGCAGCCCCCCTGCGCCCTGCCTTAGATCTCGGTCCTTCCTAAGTCGCACCACTCTGAGCCCTCTAGAAGGCAACTGTGTGCCTCGGCTCCCTAGTTCCACTCTGTACCTGTCCTCTGAAGGCTTTGGGAAAGATCTGGGGCTGGCACCTGAGGCTTTCAAGAGTGTGGAGATCCATGCCTGGTGGTGTAAGCATCCTAGTCTTATCCAGAAAATGGCTACCACCTGTGGCCTTCCAACCTAGGGAGGCTAACACAGACGGGAGAGGTGGTTAGTCTGGAGGACAGCCAAGTGGATTCTCTTAGTGGAGAATGCCAGGCATAAGGCCTGTGGGCCAGTGGATGTGTGACTAACTAGAAATCTAAGTGGACTTTGGAAAAGGGTAGCTGCTGACCTTGAGGGGGTGAATGTTGAGGGTCCTCTTGCCTCTGTTTCCCCAGCAGTAGGATAATAGCATACTCTACTGCACCCAGCTTTTTGCATAAGTATTGGGGAATCAAACTCAGGTCCTTATGCTTTGTGCCGCACGTGTTTTTCTGACTGAGCCTTCTCTCCAGCCCCAGTATTCGGTGTCTACTGAACAAAAGAATCTCAAGGCAAACAGCTATCACACTGTATGTTCATGCCCAGGCTCACGCCCACTGCTTTCTTTTCCAATTCCCTGTGCCCTGTGTCTGTGATGGATGCTCTGGGTTCTCACTCAAGCTCAGTATGGACCCTGCCTGGCCTGTCTTTCCTGTACGGTTGCCTTTCTGGTGAGGGGGGCCGAACACTGGGACTCATTGCTGGGAATTAGGACTGGTGTCTCTCTTATTGCCCGTGATGGGCTGTGAGTCTAATGTAAACATCCTCCAACAGGCACTTCAGGATGGCTAGAACTCCCCGACACACACACACACACACACACACACACACACACACACACACACACACACAAAATGCTTTCTCTGGGTCTGCAAGGAGAAGGGAGGATCTTGGTACATTCAAGTCATGGGAGCGAAGTGGCATAGACCGTTGGTTCACCAACAACTCAGACTCATTTCTTGTAGCACTAGAGGCTAGAAGCAAGCCTGAGAGCCTTCGAGCGCCATAGGCTACCATCCTAGGGACACTGACAATGTTCAGGAAGCCTCACCCCAAGACCTAAATGCTTCCCAAAGGCATTAAGATTTGGGGAGCATTGGTGTCTCATCTATAGCAAAGAAAGGCCCCCCATGCACCCCAAGGATTCTCCCAGCTCACAGCATAACCTTGCTAGGCCTCTTCTCTTTAGACCCCAGTTTTCTATCTGATGGCTGACCTGGACATCAGCCTGATCCCACATGGTAGAAAGTCACAAGCAGGGGTCTCTCCCTGGCTCAGCTAGCACAGACATGTGTCTTCCTCACGGATACTTTTGCTTATTTCTCTGAAGCTACTGCCTCCTGATCCCTCTCACTCCCCCTCCAATTTCCAGATGTGCTAAACAGCAAGATGCCCAGTGGCGTTGCCATAGCAACTAAAGCTGACCCGGCTATCTGAAAGTTGCCCCTCTGAGGCACCTCTCCCTCAGCCTTCTGGATTACAGAGCCCAGGAAGAAAGTAGAGGAGAATAGGTGGCATCCAGAGCTGGCATGGCTCTTCTTTGTCTCAGCCAGTGCCTGGAGGTGGCAACACTTTCTAAGGTTCCTTGCCTAAGGTCTGCTTACACTGCCAAATCAAAGTACCAAACATTCTGGAGGTCAGAAACACAGGTGTAACAGGGTGGCTCCTTTGGAGGTCTGTCCTTCCCTGTGGGTGGTGGCTTCATCCCTCACCTGTCCAGTCTCCCATGGGCCTGTGTGTTCACCTTATGTACTGGATTAGGGCCGCAGTATAACCCATACAATGACCTTCTCCATAAATAAGGTCACATTGTAAGACATGGAAGTGAGGATTCCAACACAGGAGGGATTTGTTTGTTTGGTTGGTTTGGTTTTGCAGGGAGGGACACAGTTTACCATGTAGTACTTCTGGTAATTGAGGAGGAATCCACAGCTCATCCTTATGGTGACAGCTCTCTCTGCCAGAGACAGAGTGTCTGTATGGCACCTGTGAGGGGAAGATAGGCTGTGTATCCCCAGCCCCAGTGGCTTCTGATACACAGCAGGTCAGAGGCTCCTGGTATCCCAGGGAACAAAGCAGCATACACTAGTGGTGGCCTGTTTGGAGGGCAGGGCTCACCCCAGTTCCTCAGCTTCAGGCTTGGGGCCTGCTTAGCCCACCTACTCACTACTACGGTTACTTGCACCCTAAATTTGCATTCCCTAGGGTCAGGAGCAACATCAGGCTTGTCCTCTGCCACATCATCCCCTGGGGCCCAGTCCATAGTAAGCCTCAGATTACTGTGTCTTTTTGGACAAAAGGACACAGTGTCCCTCTTGCAGACTACCTGGGGCACTGATTCTCTGCCTACTAGGATCATGGCAAGACACAGAGAACACAGACCCCTCAGCCTCCAGGGCGAGCATGGGAGCTGGGTTTTCACACTGTGGCTCTGAGCCACAGAGAGTTAACTGGCTTGGAGAGGAGGCCGGCTTGGTGCAATTAAGTCTGCTATGCTTATTTGCAGATGATTTTTTTTTTTTTAACACCAATTTCAGTCTAAAAAGCCTGCTTCTCACCAAATAAGATTTCTGATGAGAATTCTGATTGAATTCATATGTTGTGACGCAAGTTCAGGTACAGGTCGGACCGAGAACACACAATTATCCCACCTCTTGTTTCAGAGCTGGCGATTGAAGGCTGGGTGGTGGGGAGACACCTAAACCCATGTTGTAATGGCCTTCTGCAGTCGGGGCTGTGCCAGGGCCTCGTTTGCTAGTGTTTTTAAATCGTTCATCCTTCACAGCCTATTTTTAAGAGGACAGGTTGGAGGAACAAAACCATTAGCAGATTTGGGACTCATTCATTTTCAAGTGGAAATGGGCATAATAGGACTTTGGGTTAAACATAGCACAGGGTTTACAGACCCATGGCCTGATTAGCACCCTACACAGTCCACAGCCTTGAGCTGACCATGTTTATTAGCTGCCCAGGGCCCTGCAGGGCTCCCACTGCCTGCAGTGGGACCTTTGGTGGGGAGGGGAGAGCTTTGTGCTCATTGGCAACCCTGGGGTTGAGGGATGACTGAGCTGAGCTGAATATCACATCCCAGGGGCCCTGTGCAGAGTTGCCTTCTGAGGGGGAACCTGTGTGGCTCCCACAGCCACATTTCTTACTGTAGTCACTTCCCACAAGGATCTCTGGGAAGCTGGCCTGTACATGGCGTGTCTCCCGTTGCCTCTTCAGGGCCCTTGCCCTCAGGGTTCGCATTCAGCCATCCTGGATGAATGAAGGAGGAGGATGTTTTATTAGGCTTCTGCTGCTGAGACAAAACACTGACCAAAGCCAGCTTGGGTAGGAAAGAGTTTATTTCATCTTATAACTCCAGGCCACAGTCTGTCACTGAGAGAAGCCAGGGCAGTAACTCAAGGCAGGAACCTGGAGGCAGGAACTAAAACAGAGACCACGAAGGAATGCTGCTTACAAGCTGCTCCTTATGGCTTGCTCAGACCCAGGATCGCTTGTCCAGGGATGGCACCATCCCCAGTGAGCTGCCCCCCATCAACTGTTAATCAATTAAAATGCTCGACATGCTGACCTAATCTGATGGAGACGTTTCCTCAACTAAGATCCCCTCTTTCTGGGTATGTACCGAATTGACAAAGTCCAACCAGCACGGATGGTGATGGGAGGTGTAGATGTGAGGAGCAAGAAGGGAAGGACAGAACAGACACAGGCAGGGAGGAAGCATCCATAGTTTAAGCAGGGGGACAGAGCTCCTGTCCACAGTGGTGATGGTGACAAGATAAGGCTGGAGGATTTGTACACTTAGAGAATATGATGGAGACTTCAGCGAACACTTAACACACTGCCAGCCGTCAACACACACACACACACACACACACACACACACACAACCTCACCCAGACCACACATACACATCACACCACATACATCACCATGACCACCACACCACACCAAACATGTGCAGCGATTTGATACACTCGCATGCCACACACCACCGTATGATATTGCAAACATATACTGCATTACACCTCACAGATCACACACACACACACACACATCACACCACATATGCTAAACCTCCTATGTGCACACCACACCTCACCCCAACTACACATATCTACACATGAATACCCAACATTAATACACACAACACCACACATCGTATGCACACATACACTACATAACACCAGGTGCCACGCACTGCGAATACATGCCATTATGAACAGAGTTGAGCTTCCAGGATCATGACTTGAAGTGCATGGTGTGGTGTCTTTTTAAGATGGCAAATCCACTCTTTTGCAGCCACTATATGTTTTTCCATTCACTTCACCCAAGACATCAAAGAGCAAATATCCAGCCATTTTTTTTTCGGATGACTCAATGAAGGCAGAAATGTCCTGGCCCCATCATCTAGTGGGTGGACTACCAGGACAATGTCATGATCCCAGGGGACTTTGTGCTTTCCTCCAGGTGGGGGTGTGGGACTTAAGGGGGTGGAGATAGATGGGGGACACTTCTGGTCTCCTGTTGGATACAGTGAGCTGGGGAGTTCTTATTTCCCATCCTTTTCTGCATCCTTAGGTCATGGATCTGCCATGTGGTGGCTGATGGGAGAAATCTGAAGGGCACATCCACTGAGTCATGGGACATCACATGATGGGACTGGGAGGGAGCAGTCAGGCCACTGGACCCCCTCCCTCAGACAGGGACTCCCAATCCCAGGAGTGGGGTGCAGAAATAGGCAGAAATAGGCAGAAATGTCTGTGCTGAGCCTGGGCAGTGTCAGAGAGGCTTCCGAGATAAGATGACTTTTCAACCTTGAAAAGGGATGTCACGGGAAGTGGAGCTGGCAATATGGGCAGGGGCTGGAGGTGATGCCCTACAGCCACAGAGCCCAGCTTTGTGCAGTCGCCTGCGGACTGAGGGGAGGTGTCCTCTGAGGCCTTGGGTCACCCTCACTGTAAGCTGCTTATGGAGCTGGGTTCTGTCTGGCTAGAATATGCGCTGCTCTGGGACGTCTGTCCTTGCCCGTGTAGCTCCCTGACTGTGCTGGCTGCTTGTCCTAGGGTAGGACCCTGTGTGGAGATGGCTCTCTGACAGGTTCTCTCTTCCCAGAGACTCTGATTGGTTGCTCTCTTGATTTAAAAATAGAGGTTCTTAACTTCTGCCGGGAAGTTTCCTCAACTCTATACAGGGGGTGATGGTCTCTATCCAGCCAACTATTTTTTTCACCCATCTTCTCAGGTACTCATGCATATACCCGCCCACCCATTCATCTAACAACCACCTACCCATCTACCTACTTACCCCTTCTCTCACTCACCCATTTACCTCTACTTGCCTATTCAGTCACCCACTCATCCACCTACTCCTCTGCTTCACACACACACACACACACACACACACACACACTCACCCACTTATCCATTTACCCATCGACCCACCCACTCAGCTACTCACATATCTGCCTATCTACATATCCACCTGCCCATCTCCACATCCATTCATCTACTCATCCATCCACCCACAGACACGTCTACCATCTTATCCACTCAGCCACCCATCCATATACTCACGTACCCACTAACTCCCCATACCTGTCCATTTATCTACCACAATACCTTTTTTTGTGCCCACCCCCACAAATTCATCAACTCATCCACCCACCCAGGCAGAAAACTAGTACAGTGATGAGAAAGGACATCAAGGGTCACAGAAGACGAAACCACCAACAGAGAGCTCAGGGAAGGAAGGCCTTACCGAGCGCTGCATCTGGGCTGAGAGCTTTGAGTCTTGAGAAGAACAAGCTGTCTGAAGACAGCTGGATTCCTGGAAGCATACTATTAAGCCCCTAGAAGGGGGAGATCTTTCTAGAGATCTCCTGGGCCCATGGATAATAAGACAAGTGCATAGCCCATGACAAGAGGCAGGAATGTCAGGCTATAGTAGGGAGCCATGTTCTCTGAGCATTATGGCCAGAAAACAAGGCCTGAGCCCTGTTCCATGATTAATAGTCCTTAAGGGGTTTTAGCAAAGATGCTACTGCAATTTACATTTGTGACATTTGTGTGTGTTGGGGGGGGGTGCACATGTGTGCACGTGCATGATACATAGATGAACCATGAGTGTCATTTCCTGTCCAGTTTGCTCTGTGTGTGTGTGTGTGTGTGTGTGTGTGTGTGTGTGTGTGAGACAATTTAGTTCTTCAGAAAGAGTCTTTTACTGGGACCTGGCACTTTCTGATTAAGTTAGACTGACTGACCAGGGAGACCCAGGAATCTTCTTGTCCCCATTTCTCCAGTGCTGGGGTGAAAAGTGCATGCCATCGCATCTAGAATTTCTTATGTGGGTTCTGGGGATCAAAGTCAGGTCCTCGAGCTTGTGTGGCAAGCACTTACAAGCTGAGCCATTTCATCTCCCCAGCCCTGCAATTTACATTTCTAAGATAAGTGCTTTGCCTGGAGTGTTGGGGTGGGGTGGGATAAGGGAGACAGGACCCCTTGCTGCTGGGAATAGCATACAGTGGGCCATATCTGGGTGTCTGATGTGATCTCCTGAGTCTTTGGCCAAGACTAGAGGAAGCAGCAGGCTCTGAGGGGCGCACGTCAGGCCTACAATTTAGGGGCTGCCATCATGTCCCCCACCCACCCAGCATAGCTGAGTTCAGAGTCAAGCCTGCTAGCCGCCCATCACACAGCACTGTACAAATGAGGGAGCAGTTGCCATGCTCATGGCAGTGAATTCTGGTGGCCCCAGCTGAGATGCATTGTGGACTGTACAGGAGCAGATGCTCATGGTGGCCTTTGTACAGCCCTACACTCCTTCTCAACAGAATGCAGGCGGGGTGCAGCCTTCCCCCTCATTTTAACTCCCAGCACACTTGGGCTGGGATGGAAACCGTGAAACAGAAGTCATAGCGCGCTGTGACTTGAATAATTCTCTTTCTGAATGGTGCTTTGCAACCAGCCGCAACCCGAGGAATGCACCGTGTGCTGAGCAGGGGTTTCCAGACTGAGTAGCAGAGGCCTCCCTGACAACCTCAGGCCTTAGTCAGCTTAGATCTCCAATCAGACTGCAGAGGCTCTGGCTGCCGAAGCAATGCAAGTGCAGCCCCCAGAAATGCCTAATTGCTGTCACCTCCTGGGGCTCCTGTTATTGGCCTTCTGAGGAATTAGCTCTTTGAAGGCATGACATCGTCCTCATGTGGACGAGTCCATCTCCCTGAATGTTGGCACTCCATCACTGCCCGTTGGAGAGTGTCATATCTTGTGTAATTAGGTCCCCTGTGCTCAGAGTGCCCTGAGCAGCAGGAGGTGCCCATTATGTCTGGTGAAGTTGAGCCCAGGACTACCTGCTGGTGCTTTCTTGGACACTGGGCAGGTCAAGAGTTTTCCTGAGGTCTGTGAAGGACATCAGGGTCCCCATGAGGAAATGAAGCTATCTAGAGGAAGGTAGGACTCACACTGGGTGTGAGGCTCACAACTTTCCTGTGTCCAGGAGGACAGGGATAAGCAGGCAGCTCTGCCTCCAGCCTGCTAGTCAAACCCAGATGCTTCTCTGGCCTGTGGCAAGCAGCCACAGCAAGGTATTGTTCATCCACCAACAACTCTGGGTGGGTGCTGCTCACACTGTCCATATCCTATGGGAACCTAGCCCACCCACTGTGAGTCTGGACCCAAGCCCCCAGAATGCACTGAGGAGTTTGCATAGTGTGACCACCAGCTCTTGATAGTGGACCCTGGCCTCTCTGCCTTGCTGCTGGGGAATGCTCTCCTCTCCAAATCCTTGTGGCAGAACCTTTGACCATAGGTACAGGCTGCTGTAGAGAGCTTAAATTGTCAGTGATGGCCATAACTCCAAAACAAAATCTGGCTACCCCATCAGACAGAGGCCAGTGACAAGGTAGCCAGCAGGCAGAGCAATCTGTGAATATTCAGAATACTGAGTGATGCTGGAGGCTGGGAAGGCAGGCAGAGCTGGGCTGGGCTCAGATAGACCAACTATACTTGGATCTCAACCCTTGGAATGGGCACTAGGTAAGGTCCTTAAAACCCTCTCATTCAGCACAGCAGGAATTTGATGCCTTTCTTCAGGACTGTTGAGTGTTCTGTAAAATATTACCTAAGATGGGCTATAGACTCAGACCAGATAGAAGCATGTGGAAACAGGCTAGGCAGGTCATAAGAACATACTGCCTTTATAAATGCTCAATGTGTCTGCCATTTCATCCACCTATGCCTTATCCATCCATCCATCCACCCACCCATCCACCCTTAAGTTCATCATATATCGATCTCACTAGCCATCCATCCACTCACCAACCCATCCATCCATCCATCATCTATCCACCTACCCACCCACCTATCCATCCATCATTCACCCTTCCATCCATCCACTCACCAACCCATCCATCCATCCATCATCTATCCACCTACCCACCCACCTATCCATCCATCCATCATCTATCCACCTACCCACCCACCTATCCATCCATCATCCACCCAACCATCCATCCACCCATCCATCCATCCATCTATTCATTAACCCAATCCATATATCCAGCAAGCCAACTAACCCATCTATATAACTGGCCATCCACCTATTCCTCCACCCTCCACTCACATATCCATCTTTCCACTCATCAGCACTCACCTAGGTACCTGTTCCACCCAGCTAGCCAGCTTCCTGTCAGTCTGATCCATGTATCCAGTCATCTTTCCTTTCCCTTCTTTGCTACTTTAAATCTTTGTTGTGAGCTTCTCAGAGCCCAGACCCCACACCACTTGAGGAAGCCTCCCCATCCTCAGAAATTTATCTGCGTGCATTGCCCACTGCCAGGCTGGGAGCAGGAAGGACTTGAGTGTGATTGTTCACATGTAGCCCTCCCTGGGCTGCACTGGGCAGAGGCTGGTCCTCACAAGGGCCTGCACTCTCCATTTTCTCACCCCTGAGGAATCTTACTTCCTTTCCAGGCCGCACTTGTTTTATCTACATGTTGGAGATGTGATTTCTAAGGCTATTCCAACCACTGAGACCTCTGTGTTGATTATAAGCTTGTCTGCCACCATGTTGAGCTGTCGCTTTTCTCTGCCTTGGGTTTGCAGCCTGTGTTACAGACAAATGCTAGGTTTGGTCCCATCCTGGTCTGTGTATTGGCACCAGGTGAAGGGACCAGCTGAACCACTGCCACAGAGGAAGAGCAGGTGTGGGTGAGATGATTCTGCTGACACTGCTGCAGCACACTAGGGACCCCCTCATGAGGTCTGCAGCATCCTGGAAAGGTGACCTCTGGGTCCTGTGTGAGTTTAAGTTTCAGCTTCTGGCTAGGAGCCATAGCCATGTGCCTTGAGAACTGGAGAGGTGGCCCAGGGTTGTGACGAGGCTGGAGTGGTCAGCATCTAGGGCTGATTGAAAAATGCCTTAAAACCTATTGGTTACTGCCACCATCCTGGTATGTAGATCTTGGGTTGCCCCATATTGAGAAAGGGAACACAAACTTTCTAACAGTGGAGAAAGTGGCCATAGCTTGTGGAGGGACTCAGGTGCGTCAGTGCACGGAGAAGAGTTGTGGGAAGATAGGCGGGGCCAGCTTTGGTATCAGTTGCAGGCTAAAGGACCTTAAAGTAGATGTGTGGGTAGAAGCAGATGTGTTGGGAGGTCAAGAGTAAAGAATATATGGCTGGCTAAGGGGGCCTCCATCTGGAGGAAGTGGGGAGAGTTGGGAAGGGAAGAGCTGAGTATTTCACATCTTCTGTGACCCAGGCAGACTGAGGTCATCAGCCATTTTTTTTTCCAGAGCACCACAGCCTTTCTGACCTGGAAGGCTATGGAAGCAAAACTAACTCCTGAATTCTGGGCCAGTTTTTTCCAGGAGGAACCAGATTGGGTTTGGGGGTGGGGGGACATACTGCAGTGCGAGCTGCTTTTAATTAGCCCTCGTGGTGAAGTCGTGAGGAGCTGTGGAGCCTGCCAGAGCCTCTAGGGCACCTGTTGGTGGCCGGCCAATTGGCTGTCCTCTCATATCACTGGGTCACCAGGAGTACCATGAGGCTGGGGCCCAGACCTCCTTCATCAAATGACAAGTTATGCCTGCTTCTACAACCTGTGGGTGGAATAACCTTCTGCATGATAGATGCAGGGCTTGTCCAGGCAAGGAGGTCAAGGCCGGGCCCTCACGTCCCAGGAGTCACCTGTCCTCAGCAGCAAAATATAGAGGCCTTGTCTCCCTGCAGGGATAGCTATCGACATAAACACTCTTTTTCCCATAGTCATCCAATAGCATGTTGGAGTGTTTGGAAACAGCTTTGTGGACTCAGCTAAAATGAGTTCATATTGAATTAGGGTGAGCCCTGAGTAAATGGCCCCTGCTTTTATGGAGAAATGGAGGAGGGTGGATTTGGGCGTGGGGACCATAGAACCCAATGAGGAGGAGCCATGTGAAAATGGAGTCAGAATTAAAGGTGACAGAATCACTGTTGAGGATACCTGGGGGCTCTGGAGTTCAAGGAACTCAGCCCTGACACACTATGACCTCGGCTTATAGCTCATTGTATTTATTTTATTTTATTAATTTATTCATATTACATCTCAATGGTTATCCCCTCTCTTGTATCCTCCCATTCTTCCCTCCCTCCCATTTTCCCCTTACTCCCCTCCCCTATGACTGTGACTGAGGGGGGACCTCCTGCCCCTGTATATGCTCATAGGGTATCAAGTCTCTTTTTGGTTTTGTTTTGTTTTGTTTTGAGACAGGGTTTTTCAGTGTAGCCTTGGCTGTCCTGGACAGGTTGGCCTCGAACTCACAGAGATCCGCCTGCCTCTGCCTCCCCGAATGCTGGGATTACAGGCGTGTGCCACTGTGCTTGGCTTATAGCTCGTTATCTTGACACCATACTTTCTTGCTGTTGGGAACCACAGCCTGTGGCCATTGCTTAAGACAGGGGCCCTTCAAAGACCACTCCACCATGACTTTGCCTCCTGCTCATAATGGGGGAAGGAAGCAGTTGTCAGGGCTCAGCTATAGGCTGCAGACTACAGCCCACACATGCCACTTGATTGAGATACTGTAGGAGATAGCCTAGAACTCTCTACCGTGAGAAACAGAAGTGCTGCTGCAGGACCGGTGACTCATATCGCCCTAGGTCTCTGCCTCCTTTTACTACCTCACAGGAAACTTTGGCAAAGATGTGCAGCTGTTTGGACCCTCGGAGACTTGTTGGTCCTTAGGGTATTTGGAGGAGTGCTCAGGGCTCCAATCTCATCTCCTTGGGACCTTGAACATTATGCCTTGAACTGGGACCCGGGGTGGACCAGACCCTTGGCTTAGTCCCTTCAGCTGTGTTTTCCAGCTTGTGTTTTTTTCTCCGTAACTGTTTCTGACACACTCCTCATACACCCCAGTACCACAGTGTAGGCATAGAACCCCCCCCCACCAGCCACGGGCCTCAGGGCTCTGCTTCCCCAGGGCAGGGTGGGAGGCTCTCCAGTGCCTCCTTAGGTGCTCCAATGGACCAGGAACTTTCAGCTGCTCTTGCTGACAACATGGAGATCCAAGACCCTGTGAGGTGACTCCTCTTTACCACTCAGTTGTCATGGACCTTGGGGAGAGCCCAGTACCACTGAAACCCAGCTTCTTAGAGTGCAGACCTGCTGCACAGGGGTAGCCAAAGTGGGGAGTCCCGATTCAGCCAGTCCTGGCCCTATGGGACACCAGTGCAGTGCCTTTTGGCCAAGCCTTTTGACATAAGTCTTCAGCTCCAAGTAGCCAAAGAACCAGAGGGAAGGAAGACTCCCTCCACTAACGGAGAGAGCTCTGGTGCTGAAAGCTGGCTCTGGTGGGCAAATGAAGTTCAGACATGAGAAGCTCTGGGTTCCAGTTTGACAGAGGGGGAAACTGAGGCTGGAATCCAGGATAGCCTATCCTTCAGGTCCCTCTCTCCTGGCTTGTTTCCGCCTGCCCCTGGCCTGGAGGAATGGACTTCTGTGTCCATGTCTAGCCCCTTTGAGCACCCTGAGATGGGATGTACAAGGCTGGCGGAGGGAGTACATACTGTGGATTTGAACCTTCATCTCCCTTCATCTTTTCCTTCACTTGGGATGTTAGTCCTTGATGAAAGCACACTGTATGCTCCAGGTTTGGCATTGCCAAGGCTCAGGCCGGGTCCTTGAAAGGCCACCAACTCCTTCCTAGGTAATGCCAAGTCCCTCCTAAGAACCCTGTGTATGGCTGCTGGACAGAAGCCCAAGTCCCTGTCTCTGTGGCTCACTGGACTGCTCTCCCAGAGTCCTTTGCAGGTCAATAGCCAACCAGGTGCAAGTGGCCTAGGGTCAGCTCATGTCCCAGGCTCTGTGTTTGAGTGTGTGCCTACTGCCATTCACAGATGGTACATCACTCATGATTGGGTACAGATGCCTCTGACTGAGACCCTTAAGTTAGGTTCAGACCAACTTGCTCCTAAGGAAAAAAAAAAAAAAGATTTATTTATTTATATAATGAGTGTTCTGTCTCCCTGTATATCTGCAGGCCAGAAGAGGGCATCAGATCCCATTATAGATGGTTGTGAGCCACCATGTGGATGCTGGGAATTGAACTCAGGACTGCAGGAAGAGCAGCCAGTGCTCTTAACTGCTCACCTACCTCTCCAGCCCTGACCTTCTTGCTTTTGATATTCTAGAGTCTAGTGAGCTCCACAGCTACTCTGAGAGACACAGGTTGGGCAGTCCGTGCTGCTCACTCTGTTCCAGAGCTTCTAAGTGTATCACGATGTGCTTGGAAATACTTGAAGTCCCCGTAAGTCCCATAAGAAACAGCCACCTGTTTGGCCTGTGAACCCATATTGCACCATGCCTCCAGGGTGTCCAGGCTCCCGCCGATCTAACTCTGAGAAACTTCACTAAGGCTACCTATGGGCTGCCTTGGGATGCTGAGCTTGACAGGGAGTTGTTTGATAGACAGGGATACCAATTTGTCTCCTCTGGGCACATCAGAGAGAGAACAAGCCCTGAAGATGCCCACCTTTCAGACACCCAGCTCCAGCTCCTGGTGGCTTGTGGGCAGATCCTAAATGATAAGTAAGGAACATTTGGATTTCAGAAGGGAAAAAAAAAAAAAAAAAAAAAAAGGAAATGATTTACTAGTATTTAAAAATCGAGAGATTTCACATGAAGATCTAGGCTTCTGCCTGCCTTTTTTTAGGAAGCGGGAAGGATATTGCTGTCACCAAGACTGCGTTGTCCCAAGAGAACCTCCTCCTCCTGTCTCCTTAGCTCCAAAATGAAGACGAGTGGGCTTCAAACTCTTGTTCTCTGGTGGTATACATAGACCCATCCTTCCTGCTCAGCCCCATTTTGTAGCATGAAAAAAAAAAAAAAAAAAAAAAAAAGTCATACCTGGCCCGCTTGGCCAGAACTCCAAACTGCACCCTCCAGGGTCATCTCCCTCCAACCTGGGTCTCTATACTAAGGGCAGCCCCTGAACCTGTCCTGGGCCCAGACCCCTCCTGGAGGCCAGATTTCAAGATGACCCAGGCAGCGCTCCTCTGAAGCCCATGGGTGACTGAAGCGTTGATGTGGCTTGTGAATTGGAGCTGTGAGCTGATTTAATTGGAGGTTGCAGCTGGGGGCTGGGAATGCACAGAGGAGGCGTCTGGTAGGGGCTGCTGCTGAGCTCGAGGGAGCACACTGGCAGGTTCTCAGTGCTGTCCCCTTTGCAGAGCAATTTAAAATTAATTAAAAATGCTGGTGTGAGTGAGGCTCCTCACAGGCAGCCCGGCAGCCTGGCACAGTCGTCCCCCACCCCCACCCCACCCCTTATTCTTAACACTGACAGCAGATTCGAGGATTGACAGCTGTGCTTCCCAGCATTTCTTGCTTGCTTAAAAAACACAGTGGAGGCCCTGCTGCCGTCAAACCTTCTACCACTCTGCTTGGCAAAGCCACATTTGGGGTGCCCTTCCTCAGAGTTTTATCAGCATCTACTGGCAGGCATCAACAGGACTGTTCTTAGATTGGTTAGAAGGACAACTGGCCTTGACGCAGGCTGAGCCCCTGAGCACCCGTCTCTCCAGGGGCCTTATAGACCTATGCCAAACTAAAGGGCACATGGCAGAAAAGAGCTCAGAGAAGGCTGGTGAGGTTATGTGGGGGTCCCAAGTAAAGCCACCAAGTTCTGGGGAGAGGTATGTCTACCCAGTTGGGCAGAGGTGTACTCCATGCCAGTGGTAGATTCTTGGTCAGTGTCATGTGGGCAAGGCCGAGCAGGTCCTTAGGAGTCTCTTCTTCTGGGTGTGTAACAAACACCCTCCAAGTGTGGGTCCCACTCCGACAATCTTACAGATGGTTGGGAGGATAATGTGTGTCACCCAAGAGCAGTCTTTGAAGCTATGGGTCTTGGCCAGACTGTTTAGCCTCTGTAAGCTAAGATCACCCCCTAAAGTCATGGCACAGCATCACGCTCTTGCTTGTTGTGTTGATGTAGCCATTAGACAGGCCAGCACTGGACACGTGCTGATCCCAGGCCAAGTGGTCCATACATAGCTGGTCTACGTTGGCCAGAACATGTGGCCAACATTTTCACTATTAACCCACAGATTAATAACCTGAGATGTTGGTGTTTCAGAGGCCCCTCCCCACAGAGTACCCAGGAAGGATGGAGCCTTTGCTTTCTGCCTCCTCTAAGAGCCCCTGCCATCTTCTCTGCCACTTTTGTGCCCAGTGGCTCTGTCAGCCTGAAGCTGTGTTGCAGTCTCTACCTTGCTGCCCTGCTCTACCTCCTAAAGGCAAAGGCCCTGGTACTGGTCTCAGTCTCAGTCATTCTGTGTCTGGCATCCCCGGAGGAACACCCTCTACCACAGGCTTTTCCAGGGTGTGTGTAGACTATCCAAATGTCTTTTGAGGTGAGGTGTCCCCTCCTCAGTGGCCCTCCTGCCCTGTGCTCTTGATGCTGTCTGGCTGCAGGGAGCTCACAGACGACAACTCCGCCCTGTGGCGTCCAGTCTTTTCCAGTGGGTATCTATTTTCAGCCCTGCAGCAAGCAGCTGGAACGCTCATCTCTCCGCCTTTGTTCTGTTCCTCCTGGTTGCCAGCTCTGTAATTATGGGAGATGTTTATTCATTCACTAAGGGCCTGCTTGTGATTCTTAATTTCGCGGGGCCCCTCTTTGTTACCCAGCACACAAATCCTATTCTGTATGGGATCCGACCTCATCAGCCCCACTCTGTTAACCTGCTGTCCTAGCCTGGGCCTCTGGGAACTGACTCTACAAATGGTAGGCTCTTACTGGATCCCACCCTTGTCCACGGTTGCCAAGACAACACTGTCCACCAAAACCCCATCACAGTTCTCTTGAGGTCACCCAAGAGGACCAGAGCCAGCAGCCAGCCAGTAGACAGCACCTTCTAATCTGGTGCTTGTTGCCCACTTGGGCAAGTTCCAGGAGGAGGGTAGTGGAACTCCAGCCTGTTATCACCAGGCTGATGGTTGTCTTCTGCTGGAAGGATGACCTCTGGCTTTGGCGGGGCTACTGGAGCTGTTAGGGTTGGAACCTCTCGCTAATGGTCTTAACAGGCCAGGCTTGATAACTCATCCTCAATAGGCCAATTAAAGAGACAACTAATAGTGAAAAAGAGCCAAAGGAGAGCCATTTGGTGCAGCCACACTAGGAAGAGGGACAGAGAGGACCAGTGACTCCCAAGTCTGTCTTCAGCGTCCGGACATGAGGCTCAGGCTTAAACAGAGGGCAGGAGGAGTGCATCACTAAGCAGTCCTGGTCAAGGTGTGGTCCTGCCTGTCACTGACCCATCACTCTCTCAGCTCAGTGTCTCTTGTGAGATGGTCTGACAAGTTCTCAGAACTCTGTGAGGTCTCTGGGAGACAAGCTCCCCCCTGGCTGCCCCAGGTTTTAGCCTCCTCCACCCCACCCCCCCCCCCAACCCCCTGCCAGCATGAGATTCCCTGGGGCAGTTCCACTGCCTTGGGGTCTGTAGTTTCCATGTTCTGACAGGTAAAAAGAAGGATGCATATGTCTTTCTAGGATATCTTATTTTTAAGAGAAAATTTACTCTTAGTGGCTAATTAATTCTTCCCGGAGAGCGATTTGCCCTAACCATAGGCACATGTGGGCCCTTTAGCCTGCAGCTTCCTTCTGAGAAAAGAAAAGCAAGCGCCACAGGCACGAAGATGTCCAGGCCATGCTACTGATCAAGCAGAGAGTCCAATTGCATCTCACCCAGCTCTGAAGAACCTGGCCTGAAAAGGACAGCGAGAGGGCTCCAGGAACATTATGTAATGCCACACGGGACAGCACAGAGCTGTGGCATGGGCCAAAAGCTCTTGGCTGTGAGGGAAGGAAAGACAAGACTTCAAGGTCTGTCCCTTTGCAGGTGCTGGAGTTGTCCCCCACTGCACATGGGGCCATGTCAGGTGCAGAAGCTGGCATAGCATTTTAACCACCTCCTGGGTAATACCAGAAGGATCAAGTTCAGGGGCAGGACACTTCCCTCCCCCCCCCCCCCCCCGTCCTCCTGGGACAAATGTGTGGCCACATCAGATAGCAGCAGCGAGCAGGGAGTGTACGCTTCCTGGATTGTGCTGCTGACCCAGATAGAAAAATGGAGCACTCCTTGGGGGTGTTGGTAAAAGCAAGGGTATAAAGGAGCAGGACCGATGTGGTGGAGGCCCCATCAGCCAGAACAGTAGGGCTGGCTGCAGACAGGCAAGGTGTGTGGGCTTCCCGCCTTGGGAGCTTGCACCCCCTGGGGACCTGTGCTGTTGCAGAATCACTGGCCTATGTCTTCAAGATGGGGGAGAGTGTGACGAGGCCATCTACCCAAGATGGGCTTGATGACCCCAAAATAACTCATGAGGAACAAGCCCAGCCCAACTTCTGCCTTCAGTGCTTAGTCCAGGACCAGCGTTTCCCCTCTATTTCTATCTACTTTAGGCTACTTAGAAGTGACACATGCACACACCTCATCACTGTTCCTAGGAGGAGCATTATCTACCATCTACCGTGAGCAACTTGGCCTCCAACCACAGAGGCAGGAGGGTAAACAGCCTTCCCAGGGCCTCTGCTCCTGGCATGAGGTTTCCTACACTACCAGGAAAGTATGCAGCCATGGAGGGGATTTTACTGCAACAAACAAATCCAACTTTTTTTCTATCCGGGGGCCCTGGGAGACCAGAGGTAGGGGCTAAGTGGAAAAGAGAGCTTCCTGTTCGGATCACTGTGTCTGTCGATAAAACTCATAAGGTGGGGCAGGGACTGTAGCTCAGTTGGTAAACTGCTTGCCCAGCATGCACAAAGCCCAGGTTAAAACCCAGCATAGTAGAAGCCAGGTGTGGTGGTATATGCACTGGGGAGGTGAATGCAGGAATATTAGGAGTCCAAGGTCATAACCAGCTATACAGAGACTTTGGCGCTAGCCTGGGCTAGATGAGACTGAGCTGCAGACACCCAGAACATGAAAAGCTGTTGAGGACACTGGGAAGTGGTTCTGAGACTCAAATGAACTTCACCTTACTGGTTCCAAATACCCAGTTGTATTTTGGGAACTAAAGAGGCACCATGACTGATTTAACCTTGAAGCAAATCCGAAATTCCAGGGCTGCACTCGTGGACAGGTTAATATTAGATGCCACTGGCATCAGGAAATCCCTGACACCCAGGGAGGACTGATCAGCAGCTTGCACAGTCAGGGACGGAAGGCAGGGAGGGCACATGACCACATGCTCATGGACCCACATTGGGTGGTACTGTGAGCCCTTGTCATGAACTGGGGCTGGACTTTATTATTAAAATGCTGACTCCAGATTCCCTGCCATGGCTTCCCACAATAGAGCTGGACTCAGTTCCACCACTGTGGGATGTTAAGCCAAAAAATGTCCCAACCATTGCACAGAGAGGCTGTTGGGTACTCCTTATGGTTTGCCTAGGAGCTTGTACACATTACATAGAAGGAAGCCAGGCAAGTTGATAGACATCTGTGTGTGCTCCTGATACACCCACTGTTGTGTGGAAGCCCTGGCCCAAACAAGGGCTGGAATACCTCTTAGAAGGGCCCCAGAGATGGTCTAGAGCCTCAAGACGAAGGCAGTAACTATGGGAGTCTTGCAGAGTACCTACCCAGGTTTGTCTTGTGACAAGGACAAGCTATGTTCTTGAACCAAGGTCCTTATTCCCTCTGGACCTCTGCATCTACATAGGTCAATGAGATTTGAGTGACATGTTGTGTAAAGTCCCTTCTGGCTTCAGAACCAGAAAGAACTGGGCACAGTGGTAGGTTTGTAGAGCTGTGTCAGGAGCTCGCTCACACTCCTTGGCGGGGTGTGGGCACCCCTGCTCGGCCAGGTAATATGATTCTAGGGCTGAAGAGCATATAACTTGAGTTTTATAGAACCTGTCTCCTCCATGCAGCTCAGGAAGAAGCCAAGACATCCTTAAAGCTGAGAGAAACACTGCTGGGAGGCCTAGTAGAGAGGCAGCCAGCAATCCCAATGGCCAGGTGATGCCGTCCTCCATGTGATGCTACTAGAAGCTGTCCCTTCAGCCACAAATACCCCTCACCAGCCCTCCAAGGACAGTTCAGGAGGAAAGCCTGCAACCAACCAGAAGCATCCCACAGGCAGCTGTTACAAGGAAGATGCATGCCATCCAGGGGCACTTTGAAAACACATGCTAAGAGAGAGGTTGTCCTGGAGTCACTGATGCATTGGGACTGGATCCGGACTAGGTCACTCTGATGGGGTCTGAATGGGATAACCCTGGCATAGGGTTCTTCTCACTGGCATAGTGGTATGAGGTGGGGAGAGTATCCTGGCATGGAAAGTCACAGAGGTGGAGGGCTGTCCCCCTCTGACAGTAATTGGAGATGTGCGCTGGCAGGAGGGACCTTTCCATCTCCCTGGCTGCATTTTACCCTGCATTGAGGGCTTGGGAGGATAGCTTGGTTCGTATGACCTCCGCCACTTCTGGTATCACTTTGGAATCCTGATGAGGTGTCCATCCCATGGGCCTCAGCCTGCCCAGCAGGTATTGAACACAGAGGACTGACTGGGTCTAACAAGTTGTAGATTACCAGTCCATGCTCAGAGCAGGGGTACTGCTCTCAGTATGCAGGTATCCTCTCAGGGACTGAGGCACGTGGGACATTCGAGTAGTGAGTCACAGGTCCTTAACATGGTTTGTGCCACATCCGATACACAGCGTCCAGTGTGGCATCGGAGTCAGCAGATACAAAAGAAGGAGGCCATTTTGCCATGTGTGACCATTAATCTTGATCATTGGTATGAATACAGTCATCTAGCAGACACCCCCATGGATGGCTGGGAGGGCTCATTCAGAGATGCCTAACTGAGGAAGGAAGGCTCACTCTACGTGGCCAGGGCCCAGGACTGAATAGGAAGGAGACGGTGCGCTGAGCACCGGTGTTCATCTCTCTCTGCTTCCTGATTGTGGGTGGGACATGAGCAGCTGCCTGATGCTCCTGCTGCCATGATGCCGCCTCTGCCGTGATGGACTGTGCCTTAACCCAGGGAGCCCAGATAAGCCTTCCCTCCCTCACGTTGCCTCTGTTAGGCACCTACACCCATTGTCAATCTCCTGTCACGTCAGTGGGTTTGCCTAATACAAGAATGACTGTGCACCTCCCTCCTCCACCCCAGACCTTCCAGAAGGCCCTGGGTGTGCCGCAGACCATCTCAGTCGGGTATAGATCCTTGGGGTCAGGAGTTCTTGAAGTGTCGGTAGGCAGAAGATAGGCGAAGTGACAAACAGACCAACTAAGGGGAAGTTTGAGTCTGAATGTCACTTCACCTATCTTCTACCCACCAATGCTTCGAGAACTCCTGACCCCAAGGACCTATACCCGACTGAGAAGGTCTGTGACATGGGTATAGGAAGGAGTATTCATGGCGGGAAGAGTTCTAGAAACAGTTATCTTGCATAGTGAAGGGTTCTGTTACTAGTAAAGCCCAGGGTGAGGTGGAGGAGAGCTTTCCTTTCATCTACTCATTTATTAGATGAACATTAAAGGCATCTTTGAAGGGAGCTGGGCTCTGTACTGTAGTGAAGTAGTGAATAAGACAGACTCTTTGCTGAGGAAAGCAGTGTGAATTCTTAGGGTGGGTACAGTGGCACACGCCTGTAATCCCAGCACTCAGAGAGACAGAGGCAGGTAGATCTCGTGAGTTCAAGGCCAGTCTGGTCTACAAAGTGAGTCTAGGACAGCCAAGGCTACACAGAGAAACCCTGTCTTGAAAAAGAAAAAACAAACCATAATGGTAGTGATGATGACGATGACGACAATGATGATGCTTCAATTTCTGATACATGCAATGGAGGAAAAATACTGAATGGCTAGAACATAATGTAAAATGATTTTTGAAGTACCTCATCTGTGTCATTACCAAGATGCCAGGAGCAAGTTAACTTTATTTAAAAAAAGAAAAAAATGGGCGGGGGGAATTATTTAGCTGACAGTTGAGGCTGGAAAAAATACTCAGCACAGAAGTGGAGGGAGAGACCCTCTCTTGTGTCTTGTCCTAGAAGACAACACTTCACAAACCCTTCGTGGGCTCACCTGACCCGATCCAATAGCCCTATCTCCAGATGCTGTCCCATGAAGCACTGGGGCTTCAGCACAGGAGCTGCAGTTGTTAGCCTCAGCATGGAGGCCAGGTTGCTCTGGTTATACTAGATGGGCTCAGCTGCCGTGCAGGGAGCCACAGTGGGCATGCAGCCACCAGGATCCATCCAGCGTGGCCCTGGATCCTTCAGCCCTGCTTTATTATCCGGGGTGTGGTGAGGAGCTTTGAGGAGGAAGGTGGCCATGTAGGGCAAGGCAGCTCTATCGGCAGAGTCCTCCCTCCCAGAGAGTTCAACCAGAACAATGGTGGCCAGGAAGCCTTGGTTCTCCTTAATAGCTAAGAGCTGGGCCTGTGTGCCCCACTATGGACAGGATGCAAGCACCTTATTATATGTTGGACCTGCAGAGGAATACCTGCCTGAGTCTCTGGAATCCCTGGGTTATCTCATAAGGCTTCCAGCCAAGGAGGGTGGTGGCAGGCAGCCCAGGCCACATGCTTGTGATGGGAAGATGCTGAGCTACATAGTTTGGGTGGGCTCAGTGCCCATTCCCCATCTCCAAAATGGCAGCCAAGGGTGAGTCCAGTCTCTCTGGGTCTTAAAGCCCTTCCTAGGCTTTCTGTCCCTCAGGACACTCAGGGAACTTATGAGGCAGGCTAAGGCTCCCTTTTCTTCAGATGAGAAGGCATCCCACTTTGGTCCACACATTGACCCAGGATGCCCACTGGCTAGCTCTAGGCTCAAATTTCATGAATTCCTAGGAGCTGGACAGAAGGACCCATCAGGGCTGGAGGGCGGGGAAGGAGGGCGGCTGTACGGACTTGGCTCTGCTAATCAGCGCTGCTGGTAATTGCCTTACTCCCTGCAGGCGGCTATCTTTGTCTCTCTGAAGTCTACAGGGGACCTTCTGGCGTCCTTCCATCTTGGGGGAGGGGTTCCTGCAGGAAGGCAGGTCTCTAGAGCTCTTCTGGGGGAGCCGAACAGGTGAGGTCTTCTGCTCCAGGTAGAAGCCAAAACCTGACCCATGCCTTTCTCTTCACCAGAGGCTTCCAGGGGTCAGAGACAGGCCTGTGTGGGAGAAGACTAGGCTGGGTCCAGGGGCGCAAGTGGAGTTGATATCTGAGTCCAGAATGGGATCCGGAAGTAAGTTTCACCAGCCTTAGAGGCCAAGTGCAGAGCAGGCATCCTGAGAAGGCAGGGCAAGGTGGACCTGGCTGATGGGGCAGCGTTCAACACCTAGGATCCTTCCAAAATGTATCTCAGTCTCTCTTACCTCTCTCTGGGCAGGCCACCTCAGGCCTCCAGTGCCTCAGCACTGGCTGTGATCCTGGACACATAGCCCAATGCAGGCTGGGTTACTGGCAAGAGGCTCTTCCCCAGTTCCCACCCAGCTCCTTGGCACCTGTCCAACCCAGCCAGGCCCAGGTCAGTTCTGAGACCCGCTCCTCGGCGGTACTCCTCCACCTGAGCTGCCATGCACCTTCCCAGAGTTTAGCCCCTCAGTGGCTTCTGCCATGCATGGTGCAGACACCACAGACACCCACATTTTTTTGTGCAAAGCTAACCCCGTGTTGCTGCTGAGACGCCTTTTAATATCTGGCCTTATTTATGTGGGTATGACTCATTCACCAATTACCATGAGATAGGGATACGTTGCCTACTAATATTTAAATTGCAGTCATCTGAAGTTACTAGGGAAGGAAGTGCGGTCTGCTGCTTAGAGTGTGGTGGGGCTGGGCTAGAATAGGGCTCTGGTCCCTACCTGTCCAGTTGCATCTGCCTCTGCCTCCCTGTTCTACTCAGATCCCATTGGCCAAGGGTCCTATACCATGTAAATTTCCTTTCTGACATTTGGTGGAGTTGAGGTCTGGTGGGGCACTGAGATCCTCTGGAGCTTCTCTTTTTCCTCTCAGCTCCCCCATGGACTTCTGTCAGACTAGGCAGCTGGTATTGAAATCAGCTTAGGCACTCCCCTGCCTCTGCAGTCTCTGCAGTCTATCTCTACCTTGCCCTCCTCCCCTGAGTAGAACCTCAGAAGGCTTGAGTGGGAAAATAGATTACCTCAGGGCATCAAGGTGTGCTGTGCTCCAGAGCCTGGTAAGTTTGACTAGCTGCTTCTAGAATCTCCCGTTTTCTTTCTTCCACTGTGGTGACACCACATGGGGTAGGGTGGGGTGGGAGCTTTGTGCCTTGAGGTCTCAGGCCAGAGCTGAAGGGAAGCATGGTGCCTCATGAACATAGCCAGGATGTCCTCAGTACCCACCCTCAGTGCGTCCTCAGACACTGAGGCAACTCTCCTCTCTGGCAGGGGTTCCTGGGCTGTCTGATGTGAAGTTATGTACAGTGACTGAGGAGCATCATCCTGTTCTCCCTGCCATCTACATATACAGCCATTCCGCTTTCTAGGGAGACCCAGGGGCCTTGAAACCTGCCTCTAGCACACCTGAGGCCCGTTCCCAGTACAGTTTCACAATAATCTCAGTGATGAACAGCCATGTCCAGCTTCATCTGTGATCATGTGACAGCTCCTCTGTATAATGTGCAAGCTCTGTGCTCAGCAGGTCCCCACCACCACCTCTGCATAGCCTCCTAAAGCACATTTGCTGGTGCAGAGTTCTGGGGCTCAAAGACTTTTTTGGTGGCTAATATAGTTCTTTGGTGACATTTGAACTCAGGAAGTCCTGCTCCAGATATGAGAGATGTACTCAATGTCCCTGGACCAGTTTTCCCTCTAGTGGCCAGGGACCTTGAGGACAGCCTGGCTTGGGACTCAAATTCCTGAGCTTCTTCAGCCAGCGCCAGCAAGAGGGCGCTGTAGCCAAGGAGGCAGGAGAGACGAGGCTGGAAAGGATATGGTGATTAGCTGGGGGACAGACCTAGGACCCCGCTTCCAGTTTGGGGTCCAGCCACCTGTGAGCTGCTTGGTGGAGCATCTACCCTGCAGTCACCAGAGGTGGCAGACAGTGGCACCAAGTAGACTCCACGTGGAGCCTGGTTCTGTTCCTGTGTCTGCTATGTTGCTCCCTATGTCAGAAAGCTCTTCACTCTGCAAATCAGATGGGTGCATCCAAGTGACATTAGAAGCTAAGGACTGGCCATGGCTTTCTCTCAGCGAGCAATGTAATGGCACAGGAAACGCTACAGACACCATGAGGATTCTGGGAACTGAGTTCTGGTGCTCCTGTTCAAATGACAAGGACAAGGGGTATCCTCAGAGTCCTCTTGGATAGGCTTTCCCAGGTCCCCAGGCAACTGTTTGGTGTGCTGATGTGGGCATGCCTCAGCCTAAGCCCTGGGGCAGGGCGGGGCAGAGCAATGGGCTGGCTATTGCTTTGTGCCATTTAAATAGGGCTGGAGACATACCAGCCTGCCGTGCCTGGAACCCACTGGGTGGGCACTAGCCTCTTCCCTCATTTGTTCAGTTGCCAGCATGTTAGGAATTCCCGACTCCCTGCTTTCAAGGGAAGAGGAAACACTCCTGGCAGCCCAAAGGGCTGACTGATGTACCAGGAATCCTGAGGGACAGTGTCTCCAATGACAGGGTCAACCAGGGAGGTGTCTTCAAGGAGGTAACACCTTGAAGGATAAAAGAGACATTTGGCCATGCTAAGGAGGCTGTGTGTCTTTCAGTGTGGGGGAGGGGGTTGCCCACCACCTTTCCACCTGATGACCCGTAGTTTGATTTGGCTGGGGTCTTCTTGTTGCTTGGAAGCAGGGTGTCCTGAGGCCCGGTTTGGTCTCAGACTTGTTGTACAGTTGAAGATGACCTTAACATATGGCCTATCTGCCTTCATCCTCTGAGTGCTGGCCTTGCAGGTATAAATTCTATCAACCATGCCTGGTTCCTGCTGTGCTGGGGATTGAACCCAGGGCTTTGTGCACGCTAAGCAAAGGCTATGTGAACCGAGCCATGTCCCCGGATTCCATTACACGTGTTCTAATGACACATATTACTCAGCCGTTGCTGACAGTACGGTTGCAAATAGAAACACTTGAACTCTTGCTGCCTCTCATGAGGTAGCTCCAGGTACATCCTTTTATAAAGAAACAGACTCTTCTGGGGTCACAGAGCCTCACTCCCCACTGGGTGGTGGTTCTTCAGAGTGCTGTGTGTGGGAACACTTTGCTTTGCCCTGAAAACATGAACTTAGGTAACCCCCACAGCTAGTACTGAGACTTGGCAAAATTCCTCTAGTTCTGGCAGTGGAGAAACTGAGGGATGAGGGAGTGCCTGACCAGCTAGCCCACAGCTGCAGAGGACAGTGCCTTGACTCATACTGCCCGGTGACTCCCATCCCCCACCCCCAGTGAGGCCACAGCAAGGGGAGACACGCTTGTCATCATCAGCAGTGAGCACTTCCGAATCGCACCACGTGCTGGTAGCACCTGCCGCGTCCTCCCTGCCAGGACTTGAGAGCCTCAAAATGTTCCGATGCACAGAGAGCCTTTTTTTTTGTACAAGAAGTAAAATTATTTTCAGCCTGTTGTCATGCAGCTGTCAAAAGACATGGAAATGAAGAGCTTGGTGAGTCTCTGAGAGGAAGTCCCGCGGCCAGGGAGGGTGTAGGGGTGCAGGCTGTTGGCTATACAGGCTGTGGTATGGGTCTCACTTAGGGGCCACCCTCTTTCTGAAAACTGATTCCAGGGACACAATCTGATTGTTTTTCCAAGTACACCTGGACATTGAGTGCTCCCAGATACCAATAGTACTCACTTTCCTGCAGGGCTGGAGTTTGGGGAGACCACTCCGTGGTTAGGACTCTCTGCCATCTGGGCATCAGGTACTCCCCCTGTCCTGTCACCCAGGATAAAATCAGGATGGTGGATGGTTGCTTATGACTGTGAGGGTTCTTACTCCGGAGGATGGTGAGTCCCAGGCCAGGCTGAACTTCGTAGAGAAACCCTGTCACTAGAAGCAGAAGAGAGAAACAGGAAGTTGGTATGCTTGGCTTTGGACTGTGGCATCTTCAGACTTATAATGTTGAAGTAGGGTGTCTTGGCACCTTACACAACCTCTGTAAATCTCTAGAGAGTTTTGTGGCTGCTCTCAGGGAATCCAGGATAGGGGTGCCCCCAGAACATTCCAGAAAGCTCAGACCCTGTCATGAGAAAACATTGTAAGCAAAGGATCTCTAGCAGTCTTGCAGAGAAACAGTTTTTTAAAAAAATTATCTCTCCCTTAATTTAAAATTTTACTTCCTGCTCTGTAGTTTCTCATGTTCTTAGAGATGGTACCCGTGGTATCCAGGAGTCTGCAGCCTCGGTCGACACCATTCCAATTTTCCAGAGACGCTTGTGTTGGCACTTGGGACCTGAGTCCCCATGGTCAGGAGGCAGAAAGACTGCAGGGGATGGAGTGGACAGGTCTGTACTAGGAGAGGGGGAGGGACTGGTCTTGCTGTTCCTTGTCAGGCTTGTAAGCAGAGAGCCACAGCAGTGTAAACCAGACTGTGGCTGATTGCAGGGCACCGGCGTGCCCACACAGCTGATGTTCTGTTAGCCAGGCATGCTGGGAGGCCGCAGGCTGCAGTAGCATCCTAAGATGAGAGATAAAATAGATAACCTTGTTTGTTTGTTGTCTGAAGCCAGGAGGAGAGATTCACTGGTGGAGGGTGGGGTACAGAGCTAACGTCTCCTTGGTAGGGGTGCCATGACCTGCCCCCAACATCAAGAATCACCACATGTTGCTGGGGATATTCAAGAATAGCACAATAGGAGGGTCATATCAGAAGTGGCCCCCCTCCCCCAGCAGGAATGCTCAGGGTACACCATGAGGTACCCCCACCTCTCCATAGCGGAGCCTACCCTGGGTTGAATATTCAGTATTCTGATGGTCCAGATCATTGCAGGTGTTCACACAGACCCCAGACCACCTGCTCACAGTCCTGCTTGCCACAGCTACTCCACAGGGTCACCCCAGCTCTAATCCGAGCTGCTCTCAGCCTTGTCAAAGAAGCTTATTTTAGCCATGGACAATGGCAAATGCAAACTCATAACTGGCCAGTGCTGAGAATAAGTGACAGTGAAATCCCCGTCCTGCATGGGACCTCTGTCACAACCCCTCCATACTCCTCCACCACGAAGGCTCAGGGCATCATAGAAGGAAAAGCCTAAAGCATGCAAAACTGGAGGATATGCGGAGCCTTGTGGAGCGCTGTGCCAACATCGCATGGCCATTGCTCCCGTGAACTCACAGTGGCCAGCCAGAATTCCAGCATGGATGGGAAAGAGCTCCCAGATGAAGGTGTGTTGGCAGTGGATGGCTGCTGGGGGAGTGAGAACTGTTTTAGGGGGCAGGTGTGCAGCCACTGATAGGTAGCCCATGCTTCCGTGGATGGCCCCATACCACTGCACAGACACAGGCAGCAATAATTGCACTCGGTGAGTTTTAATAAGGACCTGAAGTTGGATGCCTAAGAGGAAGTGGAGTGGGTCAGTGGGATGAATAGGCCCCTATATGCACTGTACACGTGTTTAAAAAGGAAACAAACAGAACAGAGCAAAACAAGCCGGCAAAACGTCTAAAGGTATCTGAAGAGAGCATCCTCTGGTGTGGGATTACACTGTAGGGTCCTTTGTCTCATCTTCTATCCATAGCCTGGCGGTTTCCCCTACCCACACATGCCATCTGGGCCCCACACCTGTTGCCCTCCTAGCCAGCACAGCCTCACTCTCTACAGCCTGATGGGGCGTTGAATTCGGGGTTGGGGCTGGCTGGCACTGAGGGAGCTGAGTGGAGACACGCTCTACTTGGGAATATTCCCAGCTCTTCTCCTTGGACAGCTCAGGGCTCTGCACATTTCCACAGCAGTTTCTACTTGTGAATAAGTGCACCTAAAAGGAGCAGCTACCTCATATATGGCTGCTGGTGATGGCAGCTGGGGACTTTGTGTCTGGGCTGTGTGATACTGCTGCCTTGCTGGAGTATGGGAGTTTGAGGCTCTGCTGTAGGGAAGATGGGACAGGGACCTGCTTGACCCTCAGTCTTATGACATACCTGAGGCTGGAGACCCAGTGTGGAAAAGATGGTTCTGTCATGGTTTTTCATCTTCTTCGTTCAGAAAAGGTATGGGGTGTCACACAGCCCTACTGGGAAGAGGCCTTCTCCCATGACCTCTACCAAAGGTCAATGTCAGATGTGGGATCTTTGGGGGGTGGGGGGACTGTGGCACCAAGCCTGGCCTCTAGTTTCACATCCCAGTTGTGGGCACGCACGCACTCTCTGCACTACACAATGGCCACAGGGATGCCAGGGAAACATGGCTCCAGTGCAGCTTTATGCTCTCTGGAATATATTGGTCCCCAACAGATGGAGCATTGCTGGTGTCCCAGAGAGTTCCCATAGCTTTGGCAAGTCCCCTGAGCCCATGTGGTTGTGGGCATGGCTTGTAGGGTCCCTGGCCTCTGGGGTGGGGCTTCCTGTATTCGTAGGCACTGACATCACCATCCCAATCTGACCTCTGTGATAGTCTAGAAACCTCTATGTTAAAGCCTTCCTACCCAGGAAAGGTATCCTTGGTTTGTCCCTAAAAGATGCATCCTCGCGGGTGATGCCATGGGCAGAGGTCCTCCTGGAAGCTCCTCAACCTTGCTTAGAGTGTCTAAGTGGCCAGAGAAGCCACATGTGGGATGCAGCAGTGAGCGCTCTGTCTCTCAGCCAGCACAAGGAGCCGTTTTGATGCCACCTTCTGTGATACTACAGGGGAGGATGTCACCCGGGCGGTTTTGACATGGCTGACGAACCGTGTGGGCCCAATGGAGAGGATGTTTAAATGCTCAGCCGACACGAAGCTCACACACAGACACACATAGTGAATCAGGCGCCGTCTCTCCCTTCACAGACAAATGCCTGGCACAGCACCGGCCATCCTGAGCGTGTCTGGGATCCCAAGTGTGCTTAGGCACTGCTTGGGCACGCCAGCTTCCTCTTCCTTACACCGCCATTTTTGTTGACATAAACTGTGTCAACCATATGGAACTGAATTCAGTGTTCCAGTTGCTTTTTCCTGTCTCTTTCTTTTCCTCTCCACCCCCCCCCACCCCCACCCCCTGGGTTTGGGGAGCTGTTCTCTTAGCAACCACAGAACCGCACACTTAATTAGTGCCCCAGTGGCAGATGCACCCCGTGCAGAGCCTGACCCTCACGCTCCCTCCTGCTCTGGAAGCTCCCTCACTCTGATGTAGAAATCATACCCTGATCCACCACTGCAGGGCACGGCAGTGAGACCCCCACCCGCAGCACTCCCTTTGTTTGCTATATACAGACAGAACTTTCTCAAGGTTGCGGCTGGGGGGAGATCTTCCTTTGCTCCTCTTAGACTTCTGTTGGGGCATGAATGCTGGAGGCATGTGGGGAAACAGCTCTGAAGGACCCACGTTTGCCAGCTACCCTGTATTGGAGTGCTTTACCTCTGACTACCTTGATCTTTATTATTTCCCAACCCCGCCCCCCAGCAATGTAAGCTGCAGTGGGCAGAGTCCTGCTTTCCCAGGGTCATTATCAAGATGGGGAGGGCCAGAGAAGTAATGCCACTTGTGTCTCATTCTTTCAAAGGGAAATAGGTCACTGTCAGAATTCCTGAATCCTGCTGTGCCTATCCAGGTGTCAGGAATCTTCTGGTGACTTGTCTGAAACGTAGATATTTCCCCCTTGACTTTCTTACCACATCTGCTAGCTGACAAATAGACTTGGCTTCTTCTTTAAAAAAAAAAATGTAAAAAAAAAAAAAAAATAGAAAAAGCACAGTACTTTATATTTAGCCACAGGCGCACGGAGCGCCCGGCAGCAGCCGGGTTTCCTTGGATAACTGGGGCTCTGGGCTCACAAATGCCTCCGGGTGTCTCCTGGCCGCCTGCTTGCGCGCAGTCGCCTGCTCCATGTTAACCCTGCATGGTGCTGCCTCCCCGATGCCCTGCTTGCTCGCCCAGCAGAGTGGCACTGCTCACATGAGGATCACCGCCAGAGGTAGCCAGCTCTGAGAGCAGCCTCAGTCTGCGCACAGTTGCTTCACAGCTGACAGACAGAATATGGGGTGGGCTTTGTCACCAGCACGCTGGGTCTGGCATGCCCAGCGATGCTCGGGGCTGCAGAGCGCCCAGACGCTTGCCACTGCTCGCCGGGTCCCAGCCGCGCCAGCTCCGAGGGGCCGGGCTGCGCGCCTAGCCTTCCTGCCCGCCGAGAGGGTTATATAATGAGCGGACCGCTGCCAAAGTCACAGGGAAAATGAAGTCTTTGTTAAATGCCTTCACCAAGAAGGAAGGTAAGGAGAAAGCTGTAGGAAGCGTGGGGTGCCTAGTGAGCAGCTGTGGGCTGCTACTTGGGGGAGAGGGGACCTGGGTGCCTCCTCAAATTGCTGGTTGCAGTTCATCGCTCCAGGAATAATTGCCCCAGCTTTGTGATACAGGTTTGGCGCTAGTCAGGTCTGGAAGATTAACACAGATGAAGGTGCCTTTGTATTTTAGTGTGTTCCTGAGCCACCAGCCTCTGGAAGAACTACATTCCAGAACATCTCATTTGGAGAGCCTGTGCCAAAGGACACATTGGGAAACTAGGTCCTAGGGAAAATAAAAGAAGTTTTGGTTTTCATCTTCTAGTCACCTGGAGGCTGTGAGCACCTGCTAAGGAGAGTCAGGGCACATGGCTGATGCACCCATGGCATCCTCTTCTAGTGCCACTTGCCAGTTCTGCCTGGCTGTCCCTGGGTTGTGAAACCATGGGGTGCATGAAGAATTCCTCTCTATCATACCTTGTATGATTTTTTTTTATTGTAGGGAAGAAAAAAACTGTATAAATAAATGCATGTAAGACGGCTAAGAAAATATCCACCCACCTAAGAGCTTGCAGATTGCCTGAGAGAAGGAAACCGTTGGGTGGCATATTAATCATTTTCAGACAGGAAAAGAGTTATTTTTAACACTTTCCATGAAAAAAAAAAAAAACGTTATTTGCGTGTATGGTCCCAGTCAGAGAGTTTTGTCAGACAGCAAGCTTGTTTCACTTTCTGATGAAACCAGGTTTCCCAAAGAGGTGACTTTAAGAAAATTAGGAAGCTTGCTTTCTACCCAAGCTTACTGTGAACTAAACACCAGAGATATTTCAGCATCCTTGAAACTAATTTGATATGAGGCTTGGTCGTTAAGCAAGGCGATTTTCATTAAAGCATGAACTCTAATGTTACCTGTGTGGGTCCATTTGACTCACTTCCCTGGTCTTTGGGGTGAAATGTGTATAAAAATGTCCCAACTGTTTTATTCTATGGCCCTGCCTGCATGCCCTCACCAGCATGAGGACATCCTGCTCCCTCCTTCCTTCTGTAGACCCTGGCTCTTCAAAAATGGGTGTAGAATAAATAGACCTCCTTCTTATGAGGCTTACCAAAGTTGACCATGTGGGGCTTTGATTTTTATAACCCGTGGAAAGTGTGAATTGCAGCCATGGGTTAGGGTGTTAAGTAATGCTGTGTCGATTCTGTATTTCTCTGGACTTTTCTTTCCTATGGAGTTTATCTTCACCATGGGCAGGTGTTGAGTCCCCCCACATCTCCTCACTTTGCCGCTAAGGGTATTAATACTTAACTGGTTACACAGCCAGAGACACAGTCTGTTAGAGATGGGTGACTCTACAGATGCATAGTTGCAGGGTGCCAACATGTCTTGGGGGCTGTTTGGTACCCTCCACATGCCTCGCCCAAGGGATATTCCCAGAAGCACCAAGGTGCAGGGACCATTTATCCTCTCTATGTCTGCTGGCCTTTTGGCTTTCATATCAAAAGACTCCTCTAGGCTTTGATCTCAGTGAGAGGCAGATGAGGCTGAGATTATGGGGTCACCTGTCCTTTATAAGGCCTTTTAAATCCCCACCTCTATAAGTCCCAAGTTCACCACAGGCTCCTCTGCTAGTTACAGTTATAGGCTCCAAGACGAATACTCTGAGACTTCTCAAGGTACTGTTCTGGGCAGTGTCATCAGCAAGGTTTTCTTTGTGCCCAGCCTAACACACTTGGTGGCCTGACCTGGCTGTGGTGCTTTTGGAGGTGGATTGCCGGGCCTCTGGGCCTAGGTTTTTGAGAGTGCAGGCTCTTGTCTCCAGAGAAGACGCTACCAGCCTTTGGTTGTCCCTGCTCTGTCCCTGGCCAGCCCCTGTGAGTCACGTGCTGGAGAAACTGGGAGTGAGATAGCACATAGCCAGGAGGCGCGATGAGCATCTGCCCCCATCAAAAGCTTGCAGAGAAAGCAGGGTGCACGAGACGTGCTGCTGCCCACTGGCGAAACAAGGACTCCCTCTGTACATCACATGAGTCCTGAGCCCAGCAGCCTTTCCTCTGCTGCGTGGCTTCCCAGCTTGGCACCTAGGTCTGATGCCTAGGAAAGAGGAGAAGTGTCCCAGATCACAGATGACCTGTCCCTGTGAACTATGCTGGGGCTACCTCTGTCCCTAGAATGTCTGCCAAGGCCACCCTGTCCCCATGAGCAGTTCTGATGCTACCTACCTCTGTCCCTGGGTGTTCTTGCAGGTACACCTCTGTCTCCACGAGTTCCTTCAGGGCCACCTCTGTCCCTGTTCACTGGGCTTGGGTCACCTCTGCCCCTGTGAGCTGTGCTGGGCCACCTATGACCCCATAACATCTTCCAAAGCCATTCTGTTCCCATGAACTGTGCTGGAGCCACATATTTCTAATGCACTCATGTCCTCATCCTCCTGCTGTCCAGATGACTAGAAAGGCGTGGACTCAGTGATGGAGAAGGACTCTTAGCTCTCTGTAAGGTGCTCACCTCTAACCCCTGACCTTGGCAGCTGTTGCCATAGGCTATCCTAAACTGTGGGGCTCTGCTTCTCCTTTGATGTCAGGGCCATTACCCAGGTCAGTTCCCCTTGGAAGCGCTGGTTTTCTCTAGCTTCCCAGGGTCCAGTCTGTAGAATAGAGCTCTAGCCTTGAGCAGCACAGGTTTTAAGGATGTAGGGGCAGATATCCTGTAGCAAGACATCACTGGGTATCAATCAAGAAGTTGTGGGGGGCGGAGTACAATGTCTCTGGCCATCAAGCTGAGGGTATCTAGAGTCCCTGCAGCCTGGAAGAGGGGAGCTTCTGAGAGGCTGTAATGAAGAGACTGACTTCTGTTACTGGCCAAGCAGCCAAATGCCAAGGGTAGCTGTTGTGTGAACACCATTCCCTGGGGTGCCCAGGCTTGCCTTATCTGATCCCCAGGTATGTTGAGATCAGGAGTGTGAGGACCCAGCTCTGCCTAGACTTTTCTATGAGACACCCAGTGAAGCAGGGCCACCTGCTGCTACCACGTGATGCTAAGTCCCACTTGCTAGGAGCAGAAAGGGAAGATTCTGGGGTGTTGTGGGCTCCTTTACCTAAGAAACTGGGGAGGGCAAAAGTGGCTGGCTTCCCTAGCTGGGAATGCTGCGATCAAGGCTGTAGGTCCGAGTGGATGTTGAGTGTCCAGGATTAAAATGACACAGGACTGGTCCCCGGAGGCCTGTGTGGCTTACAGGTGATGTCTTCTCTATCCTTAGGCCATCCTGTGTCTCAGTCATAATCTCTGGATCCTGATTACTGCTGTCACACGAGGTCATCCAAGTGACCCATTTTGATGCAGTCACCTCTCCTCACATGTGGTCACATCCTGAGGTCCTGGGTTACAGCCTAGTATATGAACTTTGGGCACACAGCTCTGCCCACAGAGGTCAAATTCAGATTTTTAGGGCATGCTCTTGAGCCATGCCGTGTCCTAATGCTTGGTGTCACAGGGAAGCCCATCCTTATATGTGTCATGGCCGTGTCTTCCTGCTGAAGGCATAGGCTGGCCCGATGGAAGGTCAGACCTGAGTCCCTTCCATCGAGGTCCTGGTTTGAGCTTTTATGTGCTGGAGACCTTATTCGTCTTGGTGTTCCTCTGCGCTCATGTTGGGGTGAGTCAGGCCTTTGGGAGCCCAGCAATAGTTCCTGCACCAAGCCTTCGGGGCCCATCCCTGGCTTGCCCGGGGCTTGGATGCATACAGACCTGGGTCTCCCTGTATCCTGTTTTCCTGGCATTACTTACCTGCTTCTCTCTTTTTCTCCCCCCCCCCAACCCAGTGCCCTTCCGAGAGGCCCCAGCTTATTCCAACCGCAGGCGGCGGCCCCCCAACACATTGGCTGCCCCCAGAGTTCTTCTGCGTTCCAACAGTGACAACAACCTCCATGCTGGTGCACCTGAGTGGGCTGTCTGCTCTGCCGCCACCTCCCACCGAAGCCTCTCTCCTCAGCTGCTGCAGCAGACACCCAGCAAACCCGATGGAGCCCCCAAGAGCCTTGGAAGCTACACCCCCGGGCCCCGCAGCCGCTCCCCTTCACTCAACAGGCTCGGTGGCACTGCCGAAGATGGCAAGAGGCCACAGCCACATTGGCATGTTGGGTAAGAAGAAGCTGGGTAGCGGGGCAGGGCCTTCTGTGAGAGACAAGACCATACGTGCTCCTCAATTCAGGCTGCTCCAGAAAACACAGGCTGAATTCTGCCTTCTGAGGCTGCAACTCTCGGTTTAGCCTGGTACTCTGAATGGCTACTCTTTAGCAGGGCTAAGGGAAGCTGAGTTGTGCAGGGGCCTTATGTCCTTTCCAGTGCCTTGATTCCTTGGTCCTTGAAATGAAAAGGCCTTAGGGACTCAGAGCAGAGAGTACAGTGTGTGCCGAGTGCTCCCCCCGCCTCACAACTCCCCTCTGTCATACACACACTGTGTCCACATCAGTGACCACAAGCTCACAGCAATTGAGAAACCTCAGCCTGGAGGGAAAAAACTGAAACTCAGAGCCATGTTACAGCAGATGACACCAGCATCCTTGGCTTATACTGAAATGTGAACTGTATCGGCCTAGCATGGCAGGGGCTCAGAGCCCCTCCATCCACCTCTGAAGCAGCCCCAGGTGACAGGGTAGGATTGGGCAGGCTGAGGGACCAGCCAGGGTGTCACAGTCTGGATCTTCCTTAGGGAAGGGGTTTCCACCCTGCATAGCACGTGCACTGCCGGGTCCAGCTCCTGAGCACACCTTTGCCTTCCTGAGTTTCTTAACCAAGAGAAGAGACTCTCAGGGATCTGATGATTATGGGGGCCTTGGGGCCATGTTTGGCAGCCATGAGAGAGACTCAGGGCAGCAGGAAATGGTCTCTTACTGGCTTCCTGTGGTCCCTGTGGCGAGCGGGGTTGGGGGGACCTGTCGTGGGAGTTTCTTCCATTCTCTTTCTCTTCCTATCTTTTGTCTTCATTTCCTCAGTCTCTTCCCTTTTCATTTTCATCTGCCCTGTTCTGCCTAGCACAGGCTGGCCCAGACAGGGTAGGAAGCAGTGTGCTTGTCCAAGGCCTCTGACCTGTGCCTGCATAGCACAAGCTTGGGTCTCTGTGCTCAGCTCTCCAGAGGTGGCGCCCTCTAGTGGCACCTAGAGGCACAGCTGAGACAACAATCCTGAGACATTTCTGGGAGACTTTGTTACCCTAGGGAACTCTACCGGGAGGTGGTTGGGTCAGTCCAGTACTCCCAGAGCTTCCCTCAGCTGCCCAGATGTGGGAAAATGCTCAACGTCTCAAGCTGATCTGACTGTACTCCTCACAGGCCATTCCACTACTGTTTTATCTGTCCTAAGTGACTTTAGCTTTGGCTGGTGAGATCACTAGGAAGACAATGGTTTCATAGGCCCTTCACCAGCTGTGTCCATCTGAGACTTGCTGCCCTTTCCAAGTCCCACCCAGCTCTAGTTTTTTCAGGTCATCAGGTGAGGGTAGTGACACTGGCATTGTCATCCTTTCTCCCCACAGAAAGGACACCCTCTAGAGACAAGGACCCCACATTGCAGAGCAAGGTGCTCAGAAACCATAGAACGTTCTATATGTGCCATGGACTTCAGACAGCACAGGCCACTCTAGTACTTCCCCTGCAGACCCTAGTAGATTTGGGGTAAACACCTTGCCTGTGCATCCTGACCTATCAGACACGGATGTGAGGGTGACAATTGGATTACCCTGTGGCTCTAATCTTTGTCCACCCATACGGTCTCCCTCTGGCTCCATAGGAACACAGGGACCTACACACTCAATCCTGCACTCGGTGGAGCAGAGACATGGTTACCTCAGCAAAGAGGGAAAGGGGCTCTGTCCCCTGGCATCCATCCTGATCCCTAGGCTGTGCTAACAGAGATGGGAGGAGAGGGAGAGGGAAGAAGGGAGTGATAGAAAGAGGGAGGGAGGGAGGAAGAAAGAAAGATTTAATATGGAGTCTATATCTCTCTAGCCACCTTCTTGTCACCTACACCTAATGTGTGATAGCATGTCACTGGGACACCAACAGAGCAGTGTGGCTAAGACTACCAGGCTTATGGTTGGGAGATGTGGGACCAAGTGAGGGATATTCCCTGTAGGAGCTGGTGCATCCTGGCTGCTTGTGGAATCTGGGTCCAGACACCTCCTTTCCTTGTGTGTTCTGCAGAGTGCAGTAGTCTGTGGCTACTCTGGCAGGCTCTACCTGGTACAGGAGTTACAGCGCTCTGCACCAGGCACTCCCAGTGTGCAGGTAAACGGGTTGTGTTCCCCACCTCGCATGGAAAGGAGACAGATTGGTAACAGCACTGGCTTCACACAAGATGGGATTCAGACCTGGGGAGAGCTAAGTCTATTCTCTGGAGGATTGGAGCCATCTGATAGAAGGAGCGGGTGTCAGAAGGGATTGTAGCCATTAATCCAGGGCAGAGGGCTCTGAGGTTGACCTTGCATACAGGCAGAACTTTCTCCCATCCACCTAGAGCCATTAGAAAGGCTTGCTGGCCATCCAGACAAAGGAGGTATTCCTCCATTGTCAACACAGTACTGGTACCCCATTTCCTACCTATGAGTTGGATAAACCCTCACGCTATTCACTCTCAAAGATACAGTGGGTCTACCCACTGGAGGCCATTACTGCACGTTGGATCTTATGTCCCTGCCGAAGCCAGTGCGGCAGGCCCATCATTGAATGATGGTGAGTCGTTGCATGTGCCTGGTGTGATTGCTGCTTTTGTGTTCCTTCTTCTAAGTCCTAAATGGCCAGAAAAGAACAGTATGGCATGTGTAGAGTCTGTAGGCATAGCAATGATGGGTGGTAATATAGCTGACCCACTGCCAGAGTTCAAGATTTTATTGATGGATGTGATATCGGCTTTGCTGAAGCCCCAGCTAGGAGCTCTCACAACCTCCTTCTTATCCCAGCCCTTCCCAAGGAGACACTGATTTCAGTAGACCTCTGCCAGGTGACTTCCTGACCATATCTAGAATTCTTTGACACTGCACATCAGCCCTGGCCCTTATCTTCCCAAGAACAGCCACAGCATCTCCTTACAGAATGTTCCAGCTTGGACCACTCCGGTCCTTCCCTATTGCCACAACCATGGTGCCCTAGTCACTACCTAGCTTCTGTGGCCTCAGTTGCACTGCCTGACTCTCACCCTAGCTCAGACAGGCCTATGTGCACTCAAATCTTGACTTTGCCTGCCACCTTGGTCTCAACGGAAACACACCTGGTTGGCACACACTCCAGTTCACTATGAGCCCTGCATGGCCTCTCCTGTCTTATATGCTCAGGTGTATGTGTGCTGTTCTGTGATGGACCACCTGGGAAGTTATGAATAAATGAATGAGTAACTGATAGAGGAGTGAATGAATGGAAAGAGCTCAGTGTGTGGGTGGTTCCTGTTCCCACAGGGTAGCTGGGAAATGGCCCAGTTTACCTTTCCCAGTCACCCCACAGAGCAGCATGTTAGCTTTCTGGTACTGAATCGCCAGCAAACTAACCCTCAGACTAAAACAAGTCGACTGGTGTTCCATCTGGCTGCTCTTGGCCAGAACATAAAGGGAACACAGATGCCAGGGCTGGGGAACCGCTGAACCATTCTCACACTGTGTGTGTCCTAGCTTGGCTTCTCAGGCCTGCTCGTCTGAGGCTACCCCTTACCTGAGGCCATGAAGGGGCCACGGCTCTGCTGTTGCTCAAGGCTGCCATAAGGAAAGCATAGTCTCTGGCCAGGAGGGCACAGTTCATAAAACACCTTCCCTTGAGGTACAGTCTTTCCTGTCTTTTATTAAACCCCAGGATAGAGCATCAGGATGTGAGGGTGCTCTGACTCCCATGTGAGGTCATTTCTTATGGAACCTCTCTCTCACCTGGGAAATGGGCTCAATTTTTCTATCCGCTGCCTTGTGGCACTTCATGAAGTTAAAATTAATAGTGATTGTGAAGATGCTTTGATACCCACATGGGACCACCCATCACCACTGAGCCTTACTATGTGTGTGCCCTGGTCCATGACCAATGATCCCCTACCCTTGTTCTTGGAGGCTTCCGGGCCTCCAGACTGATGACTCAGAGCTAGATGTCTGTAGAATGGTCTAGAAAACAGAGACCCAGGACTGTGTTTACATTGACTTCTGTGTAGAATAACATTCAGACACTGGCTTGAATTAGCTAGAGCATCCTAGCATTTTGTTATGTGCTTTGAAGTTGACACTGTGCTATGTGGAGTGGATTCCTGTTGACTTTCTCACATAGTCACTCATGATGGGGAAAGTGAGGCTTTAAGAGATTCTCCGACCTTTCCAGTGTCTGATACTGGGCTTCAGACAATGTCTCTTGGAATTTGAGTGTGTGAATGAAGCAATGGTACTCGGTGATGCAGTAAGGTGGGCAAATGAGTAGATGGACAGATAATTGACAATGGCAAAGTAGATGGATGGACAATGGATGGTGGATGGACATGATGGTAAGTGGATGGATAGATGGATATATTGATGGGTGGATGGGTGGATGAATAAGTGGATAGGTGGGTGGATGGGTGTGGATAGGTGGATGGGTGGGTGAATGGCCATATGGATGACTGAGTGGATAGATGGATGATGGATATGTGGGAAGATAGATAGATTATGGATGGATCCATGAAACCCTAAGACGTGGCTGGCAAGGCAAGGAGAGGCTATCTTAAGGAAGTGAGGCTGAAGCTATACCCTTTCCTCTGTCTTACAGCTGGCATCCTGGTAGTGACATGGCCCACCAGGCACCTATGCTTCCAGAATTCTGTAATGACTGTATCCGTGGCTATGATTTAGAAATCCCTGAGTGTGTGTGTGTGTGTGTGTGTGTGTGTGTGTGTGTGTGCATTGCTAAGGAGAACCCCAGCTACATACAGCCTTCCACCTCCCTCAGTGTCCACAGAGCCCAGGTATTTCTCCAGGCCCTGCACCTGTTGTAGAAGAAACCAGTAGTCCTGGCCTCTGTTTCCTTTGCTTTACATGGATGAAGGGCAGATCCAGGCTTTGGGGCCAGGCAGAGCTTGTGTTTCAGTACTCAGACGCCCTCATCAACATGATGAACGAGAACCTAGATTTAGCATGCCACAGCCCCAATTTCACGTCTGTAGACTGGGTTCCTCAAAGTCATCAACCAGGATCCAGTGGCTGGATCTCGCGGTCATGCTAGTTGGAAAAGTAGGAACCCACAGGCCAATAATAGACTGGATAACTCATCTCATTATTGAGCAGATAAAGTAAGAACTACAATCAGATATGACAGAGCTCACCTCTACAGTTCTGTAAGAGCACCCTAAGTCACGGGGCCTTTCCACTCATGGGCAACACAGTTCAAAAGGCGCCTGGGAAGCCTAGGTAGGCCTGGGTAGGCATGCCTGTGTGAAATTTCTTCTAACTGCCTTAATGGATGTGGGGAGACACGGGTGGCACCATTCCCTAGCCTTAGGGTTCTGAGCTGAATAAGAGAGGAGGAAGCTAGCTGTACTCGTTTCTCTAAGCTCTTGACTAGGTGGGGTGTGACTAGCTGTTTGAAGTCTCTGCCTTGACTTCCTGGCGGTTATAGACTGTGACCCAGAATTGTGAGCCAAATAAACCGTACTTCCCCCATATTGCTTTCTTGTCAGAGAATTTTAGCACAGCAACAGACATGAAACTAGGACAGAAATTCACCTTAACTAATCAAAGAGCATTCCATCAGCATCTAGAAAGTCCCCTATAAGCCAGTTTCCCATTGGTCCTGGTGGTAAATGGCTCCTTCCTTTCCTTGCAGAAAGTTTAGGCTACAGAGGCCACAGCATCTTTAGGTTCAGAGAGCAGAGCTGGGGGCTGGGCATCCTATTCTAGGTTTAGATGTGAGTCTCATTCTTGAGCCTCTCTGGTGCGTTAAATGCCCACTCATTCCCCTTGGCCAGTAGTACCCTCTCGGAAGGTCCCAGTGTCAGGAATGTGCCACCTCCCCAACCAGGAATCTCTGGGATGTTGTGACATCCTGGCATGTTCCTTTATGTGGTCATGCTTGTTTCTGAAGCCTCCCTTTCTGCAAAGAGAAGTAACAGGAGGCCACCCCGAGGTTGTCCCTGCTTAGGACATGGGTGATCACTTGTCCCCAGCATGCGACAGTCAGTCCATCATCCATTCCACTGTGCCTCATGGTGAGGACTCCACAGATTGATCTGTGTGAGAACCTTCAGCCTATGTGTCCCATTACTGATCTCAATTAAGGCTTCTTACTGTTGTGGGGAAATGGGCCTGGGCCTCTTGGGAGTAGCTGGCGGAATACCCATGGTCATGAGCACTTTTGGTGGAAGATTCCACATGTATCCTTATGTGTGTGATCAATGCTCAGAGTGAATTGGAAAAACACGACAAGGGCTTTCCCAATGGCAGTGCCTCAGTTGTTTTTATATTGCAGTAAGACATGAGATGTCCTATCTTCACCATTGTGCCTGTCCAGCTCAGTGGTCACAGTGTCCCAAAGATGTTCCCACCATGCATCTCCAGAACTTTCCATCTTCCCAACTGAAGCGTCTGTCCCTGTGTACCATTGACACACCATCTTACTTTCTGGCTCTATGAACCTCCCAGTAGGGATGGAGTCATGCAGCTAATGGCTTTGTATGACTGCCTTCGTCAAACATACTGTCTCCAGGGATAATTCCTGTTGTGGCATGTGTCAGTGCATCCTTTTTCTGACTGAATGTTCCGTTGCATGGGTAGTCATGTGCTGTTCATCCAGCAGCCAACTGTGGACACCTGGGCTGTGGATGCCACTTCAAGGGACATGATATACAAATGTCTCTTTGAGACATATTCCTTGGGGGATATGCTCAGAAGTGCAGCCACTGGGTCCTTTTGAGTCTTTTCAACACATACACTGCCCCTGGACCACCCACATTATTGCTGGCTAGCTGCACATGCCCAGTGTTTGTAGACCACATTGGCCATGGTTGGCAAAGTGTGACTTTCTTCTTCTTCTCTCTTCTCTCCCCTGCTGTCTGATTCAGGTCGCCCTTCACTCCTGGTGCCAACAAGGACTCCCTCTCGACCTTTGAGTACCCAGGGCCCAGGAGGAAGCTCTACAGCGCGGTGCCTGGGAGACTCTTCGTCGCCATCAAGCCATACCAACCCCAAGTCGACGGCGAGATCCCCCTTCACCGAGGTGACAGGGTCAAAGGTCAGTCTTTGTCTTCTGCTTCTGCTGAAGGCAGGGCCTCTCTGTCTCTATGAAACACCTTGGTGAGTCTTCTGGAGGCCAAGGCATCAGTGTAGCAGGGCCCAAGACGGGAAATGTAGACATTTGAGAGGGCACAGTTACTCTCTTTTCTCTCTCTCTCTTTTTTTTTTTTTTTTTTTTTTTTTTTTTTGAGACAGGGTTTATCCGTGTATCCCTGGCTGTCCTAGACTCACTTTGTAGATCAGGCTGGCTCCGAACTTACAGCGACCCGCCTGCCTCTGCCTCCCAAATGCTGGGATTAAAGGCGTGTGCCACCATGCCTGGCCTGGCATAGTTACTCTCACTTTCACTGTTGTCTTTCATTCAGTGTCCTCACTGCTAAGCCATTAGGCATGGAAGATGCCCACACACTCCTGGGTCCATTATGGGAAGTGCAGAAAAGAGCCAATCTGGGGCTTGGTGAGTTGAGCCATTTTCCACCCAGAAAACCCCATGAGAAAGTGAGATTGGGGCAGCCCATGGTGTAGGTGTAGGTTTGATGAGCAGAGGAAATCAGCCAGGCGCAAGAAAAGCTCCAGGCAGAATTCTGAGGCTGAGACGTCCAGCATTGTCCCAGGGGTCCTCGGGCGTGAGCAGTTGCTCCTGTGCAGGTGAGAGCAGTCTGTGAGGCACGTTGGAAAAGCACATATGATAGAGGATGAAGAGAGGGGGTAGATAGCGACTTCAAAGCCTGTGGCTGAAGGCCACAGAGGGAACTGGAGAAGAGGTGGGTGGGGACAGCAGGAGTCATGCAGCAGAAGATAGAGATCACAGGTGGAGCAAGAAGGGCTCCTTCATGTGCTCAGCATGCCCAAGCCCCACCACTGGACATGAGATGAAATTGAGGCTCCTCAGAGGTGGCAGATGGCTTCTGACCCTGCCCGCCCCACCTGGCCATTGTTCAGCCTACAGCAAGTGACACATTAGTTCCCTTATCTGTGTACTCACCTGGGGTTACTGTGAGGTTCTGGAGAGTGTGCACCCCATCTTTTCCTAGCCTTGGCATTCAGCTTCTGTGCCTCTGTGCCCCTAACAGGTCCCTAGTGCCATATTCACTTCTCTTTCAAGTTCACTTACTCTTTCCTCCGAAAGCCCCTTTCCCCCATCTCGTTCCTCCTGCGAGGTTTATAATTTCAGAAATGATGTTTTCTGCACTTTCTGAGCGTATGCTTTAAATTGCTTCTTTCTCATTGCGGCGCCTTCTTAGGACTCTGCTGGGGTTTCTAGTCATTGGAAACGTGCTGTTTTACAACACCAGCACCGTGGCTTGGTGTACACACCACATTAAACATTCCTGTCTGATCGCTCCACCAGCAAGTACGCGCCAGAGGCTTATACTCCATTCACTCACTTTTGCCTTCTCTCTCAAGGACATGCTTTGTCCTCCTCATTCACGCTCCCGGTGACTTTCGCTTGTGTTCTGGTCGTCAGCCCTTTCCCTGGCATGGACTGTCCCCACCATCATCAAGGTCTGTGGTTCTGGTTTCAGCTGTCTGGTCCTTCCAGCGCTCTGTCTCGCTATGTGCGCTTTTCTCTACACTCTCCTCCACTGCTGCCCTTGCTGTGGTGACTGTGCCTTGCCCAAGATAGACCAGGATATGGCACACAGGGATGCTTGTACAGCTCCCTCCCTCCTCCTCCTCAAGGGGGCATCCTCTAGAGCCTAGCTGCCCTGCACAAGATCTAGCCCCCCTTCACCGCCCCCCCAGGTGGTGGCTGTTTGCATCAGGGTTTGGAACTGTTCTCCACACTGGGGCCTAGTGGAATGCTTGTTCACCATGCCCATGAGGCCCCTAAACTGTGCAAGTGTAGTTGAATGCAAGAGTTTAAAACTTCCCCTGAGATACAGTCTGAATTTCAACTATATAACCCACCATGGGCCAGGCCCTTTCCTGTACAGGTGGGTGGTACATGATGATCTTACAACAGGTGCATGGTGCATGAGACTCGCCTGTGATACGCAGGATGCAGACTTTGCAGGTGTAGTGGGCAGGCAGCTGGGCAGGTGCCTTCTTGACAACTTCATCTACAATGTCCACTCAGGCCCATCCTAAATGGTGCTTATAATGTCCTTGTGAGGGCTGAGGCTCCAGCTATAGAGTGTTTCCTGAGCAAACATGAAGACTTGAGTTGAAGTCCCTAATCCCCCTATAAAAAGCCATGCATCTGAAATCTCAGCTCTTGAAGCATAGAGACAGATAGATCCTGGAGACCCCCGCCGAACAGCCAGTCTAGTAGAATGGGTGAGCCCCAGGTTGCATGAGAGACCTTGTCTCAAAATATAATGCGGGAGGTGAATGAAGAAGAGACTGAATTCAACCATACAACCAGGTAGACACATACATGTCCATGTGCACATCTACATGATCACATAACACACACACACACACACACACACACACACACACACACACACACACACACATCCTTACATGGTGACCGTCCCTGAACCAGAGTCCATTCTAATCCTATCAACATAGTAGGCACATAGAAAGCCATAGCTCTGGATAGTTGCTGTTCACACCGGTACTGAGGCCTCCTGAGATACATCCCACATCTCCTGACTTTGCAGATTGCAGAAGGGCGTTGTAGAGATGCAGCCAGGAGGCTTCCATCTACCTGACCTGGTAATATCACTGACTACGCGGCTTGTATGACTCTTACATCACATATGTGGAACTGGCAGTCAGGCTGGAGGCCCAAGGGCCCACGAAGCCCAGGTTTTGAAGGCCTCCCAGGACCCTCTATCGGACAAGCCTATCCTCTCCAGACTGTGCCCCTCGCTGCCATTCCCTTAAACACAAAGCTGCTGGAGCCATTGCCAGGCATGGGCAGTGCATGGAGAAAGCTTGGAGCAGGCAGGTCCTGGCATTTCCCCAACTTGTTCATCATTGCCTGAGTAGCACTGGGAGCCAGCTGGAAACAGCCACTGCTGGTCCTGGGTGGCAGCAGCCTCGGGGCTGCAGTGCCAGCTGCCCAGGAGGTCAGAGTCGCTGAACATCCAGTTTAAATCCAAGCTGGAGGTGGCATATGTATGGGATGGCCCAGGCTGTGTCCCAAGCAGGAAGACACCCTTCAGGTCCTCACTCCTCCAGACTGCTGGCTGATTTTCATACCCAGGCAAGGCTGGAAGGGCATACCCCAGCTCTGCACATCTTTAGAGGGGAGTCCCCTGTAGTGGCTGGAATAGCAAGGCTGGACTTGTAGAAAGTGGGCAGGGAGCTCTTTGCTCCCATCAGTGACTTACAGTACTGTGCTGAGACAGATTAGGATGGTCCTTCCTTCTAGGAGATTCTGGGTGCTAAGTGCAGGAAGGTTGCTGGCATGCGGTGTCTTCACACCATCCTCCTTATAAACATCGGAAGTACTGGCCCTTCCCTGACTCTTTCAGGGCCTTTAGAGGCAGCTGCTTCTTGGTCTGCTCTCTGCCCTCAGGTCTGGCCTGGATGAGTCTCGTTGGCCTAAGCTCATTACTCCCATCCCAGTGCAGTTTCTTGTTCTGCTGTGTGGAAGACACTCCCTCTTCTATACACACTGCCTTAAACAAGGAGAGCAATCTTAGCTATTCTGAATTAAATCATTGATTTACAAGGAAGTTAAGCCTGACTCCCTCTTTACTAGGTAGGCAAGGTATGTCCACTTCCACACAGACACACCCACTTCCACAAGACACTCCCATGCAGACACACCCACATCTATAAGACACTCCCCCCCAGGCACACACACACACTTCCATAAGACACCCCCCCCCACAGACACACCTATTCTTACAGACTTGTTCACTCTCGCACTGGCATTCTGTTATTTCCTTGTCTCCCATGCCACAAAAATGCCCCAGAGAGATGGTAAGCCCTAAAGTACCAGATGGCACCACTGCGTGCACCTGCCTATACTCACAAGTCTTTTGCTTTTTCTGTGGGTCTCGTCCTGGAGACACACCATGTGTACTTGAGGGGAATCAACTGCAGAGCTACACGCAGGCATCCTCCAGAGCAGGCAGTGTGGCCAGATGTCCACAAGCAGGATGCCATTCTTGTGTCTCTGTTGACTCAGTGGCACAATGAGCTAAACAGTATTCCTCTCTGACAACTGAGGAAACTGAGGCACAGTGATAAACAAGTCATCCCACATGTGGCTCAGATAAAGTGTGGCATGGTAGATAGCTGGCAGAAGGGGATGCCTGCCTGACCTTACCACCTCCCTTCTTGCTGGGTGCTTTGAAGCATCAGGGTTGACTCACTGAAGGCTCTGAGGATGGAAATGTTCTCATGGGCCTCACTGTACAACCCAGCCCTTCCACCCAGGACCAGGACCCAAGATGACCTGCTGGGGTCCAGAGCTGGGAGGCTGAGCCAGCTGTCCTTCAGCTGAGCTCCGGAGGACAAGGACTGCATCCCTGAGTCCATGCTTTGAGGAAATTGTTTCAAACATTACGATGGTATCAGTCAGTGGGGAAGCAGTTTGTCTCTTTTATTTGGATCATTCCCTCAAATTAATAGTCTCACGAATTCACCAAGCCAGACTTTGCTGTTCCGTCCTTTTCAAATCCACAGACTGGGTAGATGTTTATCTACCACTTAAGGTCAGAATAATGTGGAGGAAATACTTGTGCCAGGACCTCTTTTTCTCCACCGTAAGGCCTCAAGTCTCAAGCAATTTAAAGATAGATTGAGATGTGTGGACAGGATAGCAAACTCCTTTGTGTAACCATGTTCATCTCATTCTGAATAGGTCATCCCAGCTTTGCCCTCATAACTGAAATCTTTATCCCAATGGGGCTAGAGGGTACGGTGGGGTCCTCAAGATCCTGGCCCCTCGTGTCTTTGGGCTTTTGTTCCAAGCTCATTCCCAGCAGCAGAATTTAAATACAACTACCCAGGGCTGGGGAGATGGCTCAGTGGTTAAGGGCACTGGCTGCTCCTCTAGACAACGCAGGTTCAATTTCCAGTACCCACACGGTGATTTTAAACCATCTGTAGCTCCAGTCTGAGGGTTTCTGGTGCCATATTCTGGCCCCTGTGGGCATCAGGCATGCAGAAGTTGCACAGACATGCATGCAGGCAAAATATACATAAGATAAAAATAAATAAAACCTTAAAAGAATAATAAGGTGGATGAGTCCCAAATTGTCCTCTGATACATGCATATGCCTATACACACACTACACACACACACACACACACACACACACACACACACACACACACACACACACTACACACACACACACACACACACACACACACACACAGGGAGGGAGGGACGGAGGGAGAGAGAGAGAGGGAGAGATTCCTGATACCTTTCTCCTTTCTGTCACCTCTAGTTTTGAGCATCGGCGAGGGTGGCTTCTGGGAAGGCAGCGCCCGTGGCCACATCGGGTGGTTCCCAGCTGAATGTGTGGAAGAGGTGCAATGCCAACCCCGGGACAGCCAGGCAGGTAAGGTGCCCTCAACAGGGCCGGGTCACATCGCAGGGTCACATCACCTGCTCGGCTGGAGCAGGTGGCAAGTGCTGTGGCTGAGGCCACACTGTGGAAGGAGGGCAGGTTATACACCCAGCGCTTCTCCGGATCCTTGTAAATGGCTTGCCTGGTTCTGTTCCAATGGGCTTTGTCTAGACCAGAACCACTTAGCAAGCTGGCTTGTCAGTTCCATTAAAGGGCAGTTCATTGCATGTCTGGTGCAAAGCTGGAGCATGAATTTGGAGTGTGTGTCCTTGCTACCCTCAGGAGACTCTGGGGCTGAGTGAATGTCTTTTTCTGCCTCCAGATTGGGTGTTAGAACACAGATGGCTTTCCACTCAAGGGTACAGCTCTCCAGACCCTCCCCAGAGGGTACCACACTGCGCCCATAGCCAAAGCTGACCTGGCACCATGCATTAGCGTTGTTCCCCAAACCTGCCCTGGCTGAAAAACCTTCTGGTTGAAAAGGATTGAGCTGATTACGATGCCAGTGGCTGCTTACATGGGGTGGCCTGAGTGAGACACCTGAGACTAGGGCAGAAGGGACTCCTTGGTGACCTGTGGTCACCTGTAAGATCTGCTTTCTTTTGTGTGAACTCCTGGGTTGATGGTGCACCCCTAAGAGCAACCACATGCCGTCCACAGATACTGGCTGCGCTGTCTGTGTGAACCCTGTGGATCCTGATATTGGCTCAAATGTGTCCTTCATGATGTGTTCTGAGGTTTCCTGCCACTGGGCTCCCTCAGGCCCGCCTGGCTTTACAGTCTATTTGGCACTCCCAACGCTTCCTCTCTGAGAACTTGGCCTTGAGACAGTAGGGTCTATGTGTCCTAAGCCTCCTACTGTGGCAACGGATAGGTTGTCTTAAGTATTATCTAATACTGGACCCATGCCAGGCCCTTTCGTTTGCTTGCTTATGTTTTTGTTGTTGAGATGGTCTCATGTAGCCCAGGCTGGCCTCTTAATTCCCCATGTAGGTAAGTATGACCTTGAAATTCTGATGCTCCTGTCTCCCAACCCAAGTGCTGGGATTACAGGCATATACTACCTGGCTCATATGGTGCTGGGGATGGTGGGATGGAACTCAGGGCTCTGCACTCTACACAAGCTCCAGACCTTGAAAAACAAGGTTGGAAATGGTTGGCAGGAGCAGGTTTTACTGGATGAGGTCATGAAAACACTTATCGCCAGATATGGCCTGGTCTGTCCTAAGACCTAACCCCTGTCTAGCCCTGGTCTGGTCCCAGCTTACCCCCTGCAAAGCAGGCTGCCCTCCCTCCATCTATGGTCTTGTCTTTTCTCCCTGTCTCTTCAGGACCTGCTATTTGGAGTGGGGGAGGGGGCGCATCATTTCCTCCCCTCCCGTACTTAATCTCAGAGTGAGTGGGTTGCCCCAACATCTGCTTTTCACTGGAAACACCCTCTGAGCCACACCTGACCAGGGCAGTCCTGGGGGCTATGTGAGGGGTCATTAGGTCATCCTGATTTCTTCTTCTTGTAGAATAGTGGCTTAGAGTAGGCTGGGAGGAGAAGAACAGCTTCCCCACTTGCCTGCCTACCTTGGGAGATATTACAGCATCTTTGCCTCCTACTGGCAGCACCCTCACAGTAGAGTCTGCCACACTGCCACCTGCCCTGTGGCAGGCACTTCCAGAGTGACAATGAGATGTCTTGTGGGACTTTATGCCCGTACTCAGATGCACACAGTGGTGTCCTTGGTCAAGCGGAGTTGTGTGTCTGGGTTAGTGATGCCTCCAAGGTCCCCCAGAGAGCCACCCTTACAGGGTGGATCTTAACGCTCTGCCCCAGCTATTGTCACTGAGCAGTGATGTCTTGTGAGTCTGTGTCACCTGTTCCTGAGCACCACTGCCTCCAGGTCTCACTGAGCACAGGAGGAAGAATTAAATTGCATAGCCTCATGCCACTTAAGGTCCCAAAAACTGCACGAGATGACAAATTAGTGTCGCCAGCAGCATAAGTCCATCCCGCCAGCAGCATAAGTCCATCCCCCTGCTGTGTGGAAGGCAGAAGACTTAGGGGTCTCACCTGGCTTCAGTCAAGACATCAGTGGGAATAGCTCCATCTGGAGCCTCTGGTTGGGGGAGGGGAATCTGTTTCCCCCTTTCCTGGCTTACAGAGGTTGCATCCTTGGCTGTGGCCCCTTCCCACTTATGAGGCAGCAGCTGTTGGTGGGGTCACTCTCTGGCTGTATCTTTTGGACCCTCTCACTGTTTCCTTGTCACAACTTTTAGGACCCAGACAGGTGAGGTACAAGCTGCCTAATAGGCAGCTCCAATTCCATCTGCAATCTCAATTGCCTTTTAAGTATCCATGTGTCAATAGGGTGACATCTCGGGTCTTGGAATTTAGGACATGATCATCTTTTGGGTGGGTGACCTTCTCTCCAAGGCCATTGAAAAATGTGACCAAAACCACCTTTTTTGTCACAAAATAAGCATGAGTCCTGCCAGCATCCTGGGGGAGTGGAGGATGGGGAGCAGCTCATGGGAGTGGAACTGGGCTGGGCTTTTAGGATGGGAGAACAGCAGACAAACATGGTTTATTAAGGCAGTGGCTATTTTTCTAGTAATTTCTTTTGTAGTTGAACATGTGTTCAGTAACACACATGGATCCTGGCACGGGTTTGACATGTTCTGACGTGTTCTGCCTATGTTTCTAGTTGCAATACATTTTCCTCAGTGCTCTAGCTTATGTTTAGACTGTCCCCTCAGGGGTCTAGACTATCTTCCCAGGGGTCTAGACTGTCCCCCTGGAGGTCTTTTGCTCCAGACTCAGCCCAACCTATGATGATACTAATTGAGAAATCCTGGGATCATTAGGATGTGGGGGCTAGGTGAGACGAAATGACATTGTGGAAGCATGGCCATTGACAGAAATGTTGGGGGCCCCACCACTCTTCCGTCTCTATTTCCTGGCTGTCAGAAAGTAGACAAGCTCTCCCACAGCATGCTCTGTAGCCATAGACCCAAAGCAACAGGGACAAGTGACCAAGAGTTGAGCCTCTGGTGGTAAGCCTTTCCTCATTATAAACTAAGCTCAGGAATTTTGTCACAGTGATGGAAAGTTCTCCCTGACTGCTGTCCAGCCGTCCTCTCTCCCATCCCTCCAGAGGCCAAGCAGCTTTCTGAATTCTGTTACCACAGAAGAATTGTGTCTGTTGTTGGATTCCAGGCTTAGTCTTGACTTCTTCGTTCAGCCCCTGTCTACGATGTTGCATTGTGGTAGCGTGTGTGTTGCTGTGTAGCATTCCCTTATTTATTACTGTATGTGAGCAATGTTCTCCACTTTGCTGAAAATCGCTGGTTGACGACTCCTTTGTGTGAGCTGATGTAAACTAAGATGCTGGGTGCACTGCTGCTTCAAGCCTCTCTGTAGATGTCTACCTTCACTTCTCCTCACTTCCCTGGGTACAACCTGAAAACCTGTGACCTATCACATCATAGGAACATGTTTAGTTTCGTAAGAAGTTGTTACACGTGGCTTGGGAGATGACTCGGTTAGTGGAGTGTGTCCTGTGTGGACCTGAGTTCCATTTCAGGAACTCACAGAACAAAGCCATCTGTGGTGGTTTGTGCCTGTAATCCCAGCACCAACGGCGCAAAGACAGAGAATCACTGGCTATAAAATGTAGCTCAGTGGGTGAGGCCCAGGCCGGTAAGAGACCCTATGTAAAAACAAGGCAGAGAATGTCACTAAAGATAACACCAACACCAGAGGTTGTCTTCTGGCCTCTACATGCACCTGCGCATGCGTGTACCCCTGTGTAGCTGTACGTCTGCACACACAAATATTTACTTAAATGTAAAATTAATGGAAGGGAAGGGAAAGGAAGGAAGGAAGGAAGGACTGTGATATAATCGTCTGATTTTCCAGGCAGACACATACCTACAGCAACAGTGCTGGAACATTCCGAGTGCCCTGCCTGGACACTGGCATTTGATGGTGTCAGCCTCTGATGGTGTCAGTCTCCCATGGCAGCCTGGTGGGTGTAATGCTTCTCCTTCTATTGAGGTCGCTTGTGCTTCCCTGATGCTTTTGTGGTTAAGTGCCCTTCTTCATGGCTGCCACATGCATGACTTCTGTCCGTTCAAGAGTTTTGCCATTTCTAGCTGTCATTCTTGCCTCTTGTGCTGGTGTACAGTGATTTCGTATGGACCATTGCTTGTCACTGCTTTGTCATAGCTGCTGTGGATGTGTCTCCCAGTCTGTGAGTTGCCTGTTTGTTTTTTTAAATTGTGTTTTTACTGAGTAGAAGGTTTTAAAATTTTAAATGAAGCCCAGTTTATTCACCCTCTCCCCCTTTTATAGTTAGTACTTTTTGTAGGTTTTTTTGGGGGAGGGCAGACACTGGAAATCTGAAGGCCTCGAATATGCATAGAATCCAAAAGATGGTTCAAATATTGTTTCAGTGTTTGCAGCCAGCCAATATTTTCCATACAAGGTCAGCTTTGTGCGAGCTGTTTTCTTTGTACAAAGTGGAAGCACTCCTGAACATTCCACAGAATAGGAGATAGTTCAAGGACTGAACCCCGCCAAGAAGGGGCATATGAGGGCACTTTCTGCCTGTAGGTGTGACAGTGAATTCCTGTCACCTAAAGATGGCTGTCGGAGGCTATGGACTAACAGCAAAGTCAAATGGTGGCCCTGGTGTATTTTAATTTTTTCTTATAATTTTGTGTGTGTGTGTGTGTGTGTGTGTGTGTGTGTGTGTGTGTGTGTGTGTGTGTGTTTTGCCTGCATGTATGTTTATTTGGTTTACACTTCCACATCACTATTCATCATCAAGGAAGTCAAGATGAGTTCAAACAGGGAAGGAGCTTGGAAGTAGGAGTTGATGCAGAGGCCATCGAAAGGATGCTGCTTACTGGCTTGCTCATATGGCTTGCTCATCCTGTTTTCTTATAGAATTCAAGACCTCCAGCCCAGGGATGGCCCCATCCACAATAGGCTGAGCCCTCCCACACCAGTCACTGATTAAAAAAATGCTCTACAGTCCTGCCTACAGCCCAATCTTAAGGAGGCACTTCCTCAGCTGGGGTTCCCTTCTCTCAGACGACTACAGTCCATGTCACATTGATACAGAATTAACCAGCACCCTTCCCTTGCCAAGGTTACCTAACAGCTCTGTGGCTTGTGAAGGCTTGGGACGAAGAAGGGTCTGTGGAGATTATGACCATCATATTCACATTTTTCTGTGCGTGAGAGATAACAGCATGGCCCAATTTACAGACTCTCACTTATTCTCACACATCAGCCCATGGAGTTGGCAGAGTAGAGTAGCCCGTGACAACAGTGCTATGTGCGTGGCAGGCAGCACTCTAGAAATTTCTGGTTAAACATGTGCATAGCTTTCTCGCATCTTCCTGAAGAGCTCCTCAGATTGGGATAGTGCCTTGCTCTTCTTTGCCCTACATGGCACATGCCAAGGACAAAGTGATTGCCATTGGCTCCTATATCTCTGGAAATGTGGTGTTGCAATAGACCAGGAAACAGGCCAGCTGTTGTCAGGATCCTCAGGCCTCCCACCTGTATCAGCCAGAACCATATCAGCTGCTGTAACAAATAGGCCCACTACTTCAGTATATGAGGCAGCACCCTAACCCCAGGGCCTCTTCTGTCTACTGAGATGTCAATTTCCTTGCTTGTTGACTAGAACTGATGGAATGGGTGACAGATGGATGCTTCCTTCTTCAAATTCTAAGACTGAGCTGAAACAGGGGTACCCTAGAGATGGGTCTTGAATAAGAAACTAAGATAAAGTCCACCACACTTAGTAGCATACACATGTCATCCTGGCACTCAAAAGGTGAGACACGACAGTCACAAACAAGTTCAGTGCCAGCCAGGGTTACACAGTGAGTTCAAGGTCAGCCTAGTGAAACCTTGTCTCAAAAGGAGAGAAAGAACTTCAAAGTTGGCACTTGGTTTCTGCGAATGAAACAGTATGGGAAGCCAGCACACACGTGTGTCATTTTTCCATGACAGTAAACAGAAAATACTGTCTGCCAACCCCAATGTCTCCTCAGCAGTTTAGTTTCTGAGACAAAGGTCTTGACCTTTGATGAACACTGGCCATGTAAGGCCAAAGATGACAAGATCCCTGTTCCCAGCCCTAGAGACACATAGAATCTGTTCACCTGAGAGCTGTTACTGGAGCACGGCGGTCACATGGCTAGATTGCCAGATCTTGGGTAAAAGGTACTACATACTTAACCATGCTTCAATCATGGGTACTCCAGTGGGACATCTGCGGTGCTGTGAGCCATGTATCCTGCCAGGGCCTGTCAGATGTCAGGACCCGCAAGATGCTTCCAGAATCACATGGATCAAAGTGTCTGAGGTGGAGCAAAGTACAGTGGTGCACACCTGTAATCCCAGCACTTGGGGAGGCAGAGGCAAGCAGATCTCTGTGAGTTTGAGGCTAGCCTGGTCTACAAAGTGACTGTAGGACAGCCAAGGCTACACAGAAAAACCCTTTCTTGAAAAACAAAACAAACAAAGAAGTCTCTGAGGTGAGATTTGAACTTAAATGCCTGAGCCCTGAATGGTCTTCTCATGGTCCCCTGCAGGGTCTTTTCTGGTGTCTTAGAGTGAGGCCCCTACAAGAGTCATCTCTTTCTCAGAGTATTGCCTTACTGCCTGGCCCCATGCACCATGGGACAGTTGGTGTTAAGCTGAGACCTCCCATGCAGACTGCATGAAATTCTGGCAGATGGCAAATTGGCTGCTGCCTTGTCCTTCCTGTGTGTGACCTTAATAACAAAGGCTGCTCCCCAGCTGTGGTAGGCCTGGGCTAGAGGCCTGCCCACTGGTGACCATGCCTCACTGTCAGCATTGAGTCAGCCTCTAGGGTTTATCTGCTCTCTTGATGACTGTGTTTCATTGCCAACAATAGTCACTAAGTATTTTCTGGTGTCACTCACAGCCCAGTGGTGTGGGGCCTTTACAAAACACCTATCTTCAAGCCTTCACATTATAACAGCAGCCCTTCAACCCTTGATTTAGATTTTTCAGGTGTCTTCCTGTGGTCTTGAAAGTAAATTTGGGATTGGGGATAAATGAGGTCATGGGCCCATGCCCATTTTACAGATAAGGGCCAAAGAGTTGTATGTTTAGTAAGTACTGAGCCAGCGCCTGAATATAGATTGGCCTGAGCTAGAGGTCTGTCCCTTCAGAGAGAAGGCTGGAGTGTCTACAGAACATCGGCTACCCTGGTGGGGTGACAAGATTCAGTAGCTGTGGAGCTGGGCAGTCAGGAGGTAGTGATGGTCACGGCAACATGGGTAATGGCTGTAGCGGTGCTATTCATGGTGGGGAGGGTAAGTTGGTGTTGTTAATATTCCGGCTAGTGCTGTGATGATGATCATGGAGATGGGGACAGCAATGATGATGGTGGCCATGACGATCATGGTGAAGGCCATGACAGTCATGGTGGTAGCAGTAGTGATAATGGTCCTGGTTATGGTGATGATGGTGGTCATAGTGATAATGATGGTGATAGTAATGCTGATGATATACATGATAGTGGTGGTGGGGATGATAGTGATGGTCGTCATGGTGATGAAAGTGCTAATGGTGATATTAATGATGGTTGTGGTGAGGGGATAATGATCATACGGTGACCAAAGTGGTAAAGCAATGACAGAGGGATTAGTTCTAACAAAGCCTGGCACTCCAGCTTAGGGAGCCCTGCTGTTATGAGCATAGAGTGAGTGTTCTTCTCCCCCAACCCCCTGCCACTGTCCAGTGCTCCCCTCCCATCCCAGGGGGCCCCTAGATTGCTCTGTGCACCCCCCTGGACTTCCATTTGGTTCTCCAGTTCTTCTCTTGGTATGCAGGCTCCCTTGATGAAAGTCACTTTGCCTTTGTGTATATTAGCTTTGTCTGCGGCAGTGCGACCATGTCCCCGATACATCTTATAGTGAATATAGAGTCACCTGAGATGACTGCAGTGGCAGAAACTCCGTGCCACAGCTGATGGCCATCAGTATCGGTAGCCCTCCTCCCTCCCTCCCTCCCATCTACAGTGTTGGGCCATGGGCCGCAGGTGGGCACCGCCATGCCTGGAAGCGGCTATGTCCTCTGCTGCTGTGTGCCTTACTTCCACACTGTGTGCTCGTTTGTGTGCCCCTTCCTCTGCACAGCATCAGTTCAGGGCTTTGGCCCATTTTTCTTCCAGGTCATCTGTCTATTCCTTGCTGATTCAAGGGTCCCTCTTCACACACCCCAGAAGCACATTTTGGGCTCATGCTGTTCACTGGAGCATGGGATACTCCACTCTCTGGTGGCTGTTGATCCACTCTGTGACTCAGAGACGCAGGCGGGGACTTCACGCCTCCTGTAGGCAGTGGGGCAAGCTCCACTGTAATCCCACTTCCTCCTTTCTGCTCAGATGCACAGGGAGGCTCCCTCCTGTCTGTGCCAGGGATGCCAGTTTCTTGTTTTAAGCAAATTAAAGTACTCCCTTCAGGAACAGAAGAAGCGGGTTGGCTGTGGCTAGAAGCCTGGCAGGGGTATGGGGGTGACTGCATCACACCCCTCATTTGGACAAGCCCCTTTCCTGGGCTGAGACAAGCAAGTGTCCCTGAGCCTCTCAGAACTGCCTGGCTAGGGGCGCTTTGGATATGGGGCGGGGCCTGAACAGTGAGACCCTTAGCGCCCCCTCCCCTTCTAAAAACTGTTCTCTCACTGTGACAAAGATCCCGACCCAAAAAATGAGCAGTAGCTCCCCTAAACCAGCCTTACTGGGATGGCAGCCTGACCCAGATGTCTTAAATGGCTTTCCTCGGATCCCTAAAACAACCCCAGGCCTTATCACCCCATTATGTACCCCAAGAAGGAAGCCAGGAGAGCCGGAACTGCACATGTGGCCTTCCAGAGCCATGGTTGCAGACCAAAGGAAGTTCTCATTCCTTGCTTCCACTCAACAAGACCCAGCACAGGCTGCAGTGAAGACAAGAACCTAAGGGCGTGGACACCCCAGAGGTCTAACTGTCCCTGTAGTGACACAGAGAGTTCTGTTTAAAAGGTAAGGCAGTTTTGTCTTTAACAGTTAGCATTGGGCTGGAAAGACGGCTCAGCTGTCAAGAGCACTTGCTGCTCTCGCGGATGACCTGGGTTCTGTTCTCATTACCCACAGCAGGCAGGACACACCAGCCTGTAATTTCATCTCCAGGGGAATCTAATGTTTTCATCTGACTTCTGTGGGCACTTGCACACATGTCATGTCTATACACACACTGAGGCGCACACACACATTGAATGAATGAATGGATGGATGGATGGATGGATGGATGGATGGATGGACGAATGAACGAATAAACAAATGAATAAATAAATAGTCTTAGAACAAAGAAAGCATAGCAGACCAGGTGGGCATGGTGGTGCACACCTTTGATCCCAGCACTCCAGAGGCAGAAGCAGGCACATCTCTAAATATGAGTACAACCTAGCCCCTCATAGAGAGTTCCAGATCAGCCAGGACTGCATAGTGAAACCTGTCTCAAATGAATACATACATACATACATACATACATACATACATACATACATACATACATACATACATACATACATACATACATACATCTGCATCGGACCCCAAGGGTCTTTATGGGATTGAGATATGGGTCACTGTGCTATGAGCTCATGCCTGGTGCTCAGAGAGTGTTGGCTGTACATCGGGAGCTCTGGCTTCTTTTTGCTTTTTTCTTCTCGCGGCCCCATCCAAACTTAATGGCTGCTCAGTTCGCCAGCCTTTATTTTTTCAACCAGAGGCCAAAGCTGTGAGCCATGTCCAGCCCGAGGAAAGTTATTAGCCTTGATAGTTGGAAAGCCTTGCACTGATCATCTGCAGGCACAGCTGGATCCAGCCACTCACACGATATGCCCAGGTGAGGGCTTTCTATCTCTGGACACTTATCTCTCCGTGGAGACCTCATCTTCAGGTCAGTTTGGTGCTCACTTGTTCCCTGGCAACCACAAGCCTGATGTCCTTGTAGATTCCAAGTCCAGGACAAAGACACTTGCTAAGCTTAGTCCTGGTCCCATGATGGCCTCAGTGGAGCTGGCTTGGGGGAAGGGTTGCAGGGAGGGGGGCACTGGGTGTATCAGGAAGGGTGGCTGGGACAGAACACAGGGAGGATGGCACACTAAGGACAGACAATGGGGCTTTCATGACCCTGTTGCAGATGTCTGAAGATCAGAGAGGAACAGTACCCTGTTTTTGTAGCTGGCAGGAGTGCCTTACCAAGGACAAAAAGATGTGGGTGTGGTCCTCACTTCCCTGGTATAGTGACTGGTGGAGTCCCTTCATCAGATACTTTCTGTTAGTTAGCGCCTGTGTGTAAACCCTCCACAATCTCTCAGTGGCAGGGTGGCCTCTTCCAAAATAGAACATGTCTGTTATCTTTAGAGCCGTTAAAAATATAAGCAAATGACTCTATTAGCACAATTGCAATCTAAAATATTAATAAGCAACCGCAGCCAGCTTCCAAAGAAGCCACTAACTGTTCCCTAATGGGACATAAAATAAATATGAAGTCATGCCGTTCTGCCTGCTAACGACTGTGTGTTGTTTGTTAAACAACCTGGCACATGCGCACACCCACGCACGGCTATGCACACACACATACACAAAACTCCACCCTATCTTTTACACCATTTTATTAAAATATACCCAGAGCTACTTTAGGGAAGGGGGTTGGGACTGCTGTTTCTTAGCAGCTGCTCAGGGTTTTAAATACCAGTTTCTGTGCCAGAGTTTGCCCCCAAAATAGAGTTGTGCCATCTCTGTGTGATGTTTTGGGTCATGTTAGGAGGATTTGGTCTTTGGCTTTGTTATGGGACCCAGGCCTCCTTCACCTTCTCCCAGAAGCAGTGGTTGACCGTTCTGGGTTACCATGGCAACCTGGAGATACTGGGTAGCCGCCCTGCCCTTCTTCCCTGTAGCCCTTCTTGCCTGCCATTCTGTTAGAAAGTCACCTTGAGCTCAGTTACCTTGCACAGGCTTCTGAGGGAGAGGTGACAGTGTGGCCCAGGTGCTCACAGGCAGGGAACATCCTCAGTGTTTCCCTGGACCACAGTGGGAAGAGCAGTTATTCTAATTCCTTACAGCTCCAGAAGTAGAAGTCAGACATCCGGGGGTGGGGCAGGCTGGTCTAGGTGAAGGGCTTGCCCCAGCTGGCAGACCTTGCATCCTCGTGTCCTCATCTGCCCTCTCCTCCCTGAGTACCAGCCCCACTCTCATAGGCATCTCTGACCCTCCCTAAGCATTCAGTCTCTCAGCATAGCTGTACTAGGCATGAGACCTTGACTGGGAGTTGTGCCAATCAGGCACAAAGGTACCCTCATCCTTGGACACTGAGGCCTACCACACTGAGGCCAGCTTTGCCCCCATAGATATCTGTGGACAACTCAGCCTTTTCTATGAATGAGGTGAAGGTGGTGGCTGTCCCCTATCTTGTGATTGCTGTTGGCTAAGCTGCACGCCTACCTACCTGTCAGATTTGGGATCCTCTCTTGCAGCTACTTTAGGTCCATTCTGTGGTCAGTGGATGTAAATTTGGCTCCCTAAGCCCATCAAAAAGGCAAAGACATTATCTCCAGCTTTTGATTTAAGGCCACAGGCTCAGTAGTCACCAGAGCCTGTGACATTGCTGTGTGACTGTGCACTGAGTTGTTCAGCCTCTTTTCAGCTCTGAGTGATACTGGCTGCACTGTACTGGGCACAGAGCTGCTGTTGCTGGTGTGTGTGTGTGTGTGTGTGTGTGTGTGTGTGTGTGTGTGTGTGTTTTGGATCTATCATGGAAGTCACCAAGTATGGTGTGGCCCTCCCATCCTTACTATCTATCCCTTGTGTCATGTCTCAGATAAAATGAGTGTGATGTGTGCACAGCCCGCTCAGTGGTAGGGCCATTGTAAAGCAGCATTGTGGTTAAAGTGCTATCACTATTACTTTGTGGCCAGGGTGTCTGGGGTGGGGTCTTGGGTCTCTACTGGTCAGCTTTGGTGATATGCATGCTCAGCTGGGCTTTAATTCAATCGGATGCCTCAAAGAGAAGCTGGTGGCGAGTGCCTGGATGGAGGCTCATGATTACTTGCAAGTAAAATGAGTTGATGGGGCTATGACAGAAAGGACAGGAGGGTGTACTGCAGCTGGCTTATGGCAAAGCTTCCTACACCCCACATGGCCAAACAGAGAGGTACCAAGGAGTGGTGGATGGACAATAGATGGGTGATGAGGATAGATGGATAAATGCAGACAATGCGTGGGTGAAAAGAAGTAGATGGATGGGTTTATAAATAGTTATGATGGATGGATGGATGGATGGATGGATGGATGGATGGATGGATAGATGAGTAGATGGATGGTTAGAAAGTGGATAAGTGGATGAGTGGGTGGATGGGTGAGTAGGTGGATGGATGAATGGAGGGGTAAGTGGGTACATGGATGGATGCATGCATAAATGAATGTGCGTGTGGGGGGATAGGTAGGATAGATAGGTAGGAGAATGGATGAGTGGGGATGTAAGTGGTTGAGTGGATGAGTAGATGGGTGAATGGTGTGTGGTAGGTGACTAGGCAGTTGGGTGGCTGCTTGTATACCGCTCTCTTGCCTCACTTACGCCCCTATCCTGGTTTTGTTACCTCTCCAATTTTACACCCTTGCAGTGGACCCCATGAGATATTTCAGAAACCCTAGGGTCTGTGAACAGAGGCCAGAAGGGGTGTATATGAGACTCTGGGCAATGCCATTAACCTCTGGTTCTGTGCCTGGGGTGTGTTTAGGCACCACTTTCCATAGCTAGGCCAGGGGCTCAGTGACTGCCTATCCTGCAGGCCCTGCTAGACCCTGGGGTCTGCAGCCTGCAGTCCTTACTGATCCTTTTTCATTATCCCGTGAGTGTTTGGATTCTGCAGTGTTTCAAAGGCAGGCAAGGTCATGCCACCTCAAGGGGGAGTGGGCATTCCATGTGCACTGGTGGTCCTACTGCTATACCATTTGTCAGCAAGAGTGAGGAGAGGCTTGAAGGTCTACTTTGGCACCACTGCACCGAGTTCTGGGACAGTGAGCCAGACCAGGAGTCCCCAGGAGCTGGGGCAAAAATGGATGCCTCATGCCACCCCCAGAGCTGCATATCTTTCTGGAAAATGAAGGCTGTCATATGGCGCTCTGCTAGTGAATGGAGATGTTGTTTTTGGCGTCTCTGAAATAGACGATGGGAAACAGACCCAGAGATTATGAATAAACATTGGCTTATGGGGGCTGAGCACTGCTAATGGCAAAACCTCCACACTTAGAGATTAAATTTAAGACGTGCATATGGAAAGGGGCTCTGGGAGGCCAGACTCCTGCTTGAGCAAATCTTACAGCCTCTGTGGAAGGGTGCACAGTATGGCCCCTGTCCCTAGCCAGGGTTGTGAGCACAGAAGTGCCAGGGTCGAGGAGGAGCCTGTGTTCTCCAAGGGAGTCAGGGAGATGCTTTAAGAACCAGGGGCCACTCAGGAGCCATCCAGTGGCATGGACTAGAGTCAGCGTGTGACTTTAGCTAGAGCACCTTCCGGACTCTTTAGGGTAGTTAGTAAAATCAGGTTACAGAATTAATGTCTAGTGGTCAACCGTGGCCTGACAGATGAGCCCGGAAGAGCATGAGGGACATCTGGGTGTGGCCAAGCTGGGTTTTGGTAAACTGTAATGCAATCCTCACATGAAAATTTACCCTTTAAAGTACATGGCCCAACAGATTTTTTTTTATTTGCATAGTTCTGAAAACCCTCAGTGTATTGAACTCTAAAATGCTGTAGCGCCTCAAGTATAAGGCTGGCAACCAAAACAGTCCCTTCCCTCTCTCACCAGCCTTTGGCAGCTATCAGCCCTCCTGCTGGCTCCGGGCAGTTCATGTCATGGAATTCATCAGAAGCTAGTCTTTCACAAGTGACTATTTTAATTTAGCAAAAGGCTCATCATTCCTTTTTCGCGGCTAATTCCTTTTCATTTGCACGCACATGCCACGTCTTATCGGTCAAGAGTTGATGGACACTTAAGTTGTTTCCACCCTTTGATGCTGTGACTCGGTTTTACTGTGAACATTCAGGTACAGGTTTTGGGTGAACCCCATTCAGTTCTCTGGGGTTTATCTATAGGAGTAGAACTGTTGGGTTGTGTGATTGCTGTGTGTGTGTGTGTTTGCGTGTTGCGTGCGCGCGCGCACGCTGCTATACATACACATGGGGAAGCCAGAGGAGGACATATGGTCTCCTGCTCTGTCACTACCTTATTCCTTTGAGATGGGTCTCTCCATGAAGCTGGAGCTTGGCTGGTCGCCTGCAGGTCCCAGTGAAGTTCCTGTCCCTGCCTCACACAGGGCTGGGATTACAGGTGTGCTTGTAGCCATTGCCAGTTTTTTTTTTTTTTTTTAATGGCTCTGAGGTTTGAACTCAGGTCTTTGTGCTTAAGCAGCAAGCACCGTTACCTGCCGAGCCATTTCTTCAGCCCAGTTTAACAGCTGAGAGCCTACCAGACTGTGGTTGGCTGTGACTGGCACTGGTGAGTAGCTTTGCTCTGTGAAAGCTTCTACTGTCACCCCTTTCTCCCAGGACATAGTTATTTGAACTGTAGGCACAATGCTACCAAGATTGTGTGGGCTGGCACTAAGGGTGGCTGTGGGTATCTCTCGTTGGCTCCTAGGGAGCTCAGGAGGTCAAGAGGAGTATGGTTTAGTTCTTTACAGCCCTGTGAAGAAGGGGCCTTCTATGGTGCTGAAGCACAGACGTGGGTGACAGAATACACCTGCTCTCAGCCAGGAAAGCTTAGCTTCCCAGCCAGCCCACGTACCACCTGTCTCATGCTTATTTGATACTGTTGAAATTCTTAACTGTTTTGGACAAAGGGCCCCATTGTCACCCTGCACCAAGCTTCACAAACTTGCCGTCAGGCTTTGCTGGCCCCAAGATCCCTCCATAGGTCCCTTAGAGATCATCACCAGTAGACCTCTGAGGAGGGCCACACAGATGAAAGGTCATCTGCTCCTGGAGCTGGCCACAATGCTGGTAGTACATGCAGGCGTGCACTGAGGAATGCCTGGCTGCTGAGGTGTGCGCTCAGCTCGTGAGCTTACTGAGCTGCTAGATCTAAGGTGCCATGTGCTGTGGGGGAGGGACAGCCCTGTCCACTCCCTCCTCTGTCAGCCAGAGCTGAGGATGTGCACCAGGGCCCCAGCATTTGCTCACAGCCCCTTTGCGTTCTTTGGCTTTGATTAGCGCATTGGTTCTTACATCGTATCTGCCCAATGCTGCTGGCTCCCCCTGTGAACATCACCTACCCCAGCACAGCTGCTCCACACATGTATCCCTTGACTTCCCCAGCTGTGCCTCTTGTCACCCCCCCCCCTTAGTGGGCCAAGATATAAACGTGTCCTTTGTTTGATTCCAACTTACCAAAGGACCCCAAGGCAAAGGAAGGTGAGATGACTGAGCAGCAGAAACTAGAACTCCTTCTCCGAGGGTCACACAAGCAAACACTCAGCTGGAGGGCCTTTCTTGAGGGCCCAGATCATCTGTCCAGCTGTAAGGAACCATCCAGAAGCCACACTGGCACACATGTTCTTCCACACCTGGGTGCAGGTAGGCAGTGAAGGAGACAGACCAACCAGCTTCATGCCCTGTGCGAGCCAGCTGGCACCTCCCCCATGAAATCCAGCACCACAACCTTCACGGAGCACCAGATGAGAGATGCCCATGCACACATTCATGACAGGGTGTAGAGACATGCCACAGTGTATGCATGCGCATGAACAGCACATCGTGCATGTTGACACACGTGCTCATGAGGCATATACGTTATTTGCACATGTGTGTGTACATGACGTCACCGTTAGCTGCACATGTGTCCAGGAGTCTTTACTGTGTTCAGACCTACAGTGAGTGTGTGCATGTTACCACTTATACCTGCATGTGTGTCCACGCATGGTGCTTATACCTACATGCATTTGTGTGCACACATACACACTGCAGCTACACATATGTTCACACCCTTGGTGTTTGTACCTGCATGTGTGTGCACACAATTTATACCTTTACATATGGGTGTGTGTCCTTTATACCTGCACACATGTGCATGTGTGTGTAGGCATTCTGTTTGCTGCCCCACTTCTGAAGCTTGAGGCACGCCCCACTCAGGCTCACTGTGTCTGCCCAGCAGTCAGGTGGATGCATGGCTCCCGTACTATTTGGGGCTGAGCTGTCCTTGAGTTCTGGCACAGATACAAAGCCCTGGTGACGACCTGACCCAGTTCCCATTCCTGAAGCTCTGGCTTCCCTCGTGGACAGTCCTAGAAGGAGTCTGATTGCCAGGGTGACTGCCTCATTTGTCATCCAAACGGGGCCGCTTCCAAGAGCAAAGGAGAACAGCAGAGCTGCGGCCGCCCAGGGAATCGGCTGACCCACTTTCACCAGGAGCTGAGGTTTCCTGGCCTGATCCAGGCAGCACTCCCCCTCCAGGCAGAGAAGGCAGCTAGTCATTTACTCTCCCACCCGCTACTGCCCAACAGAGGCTGCTCTGTGTGTGGAGCTGGGTTCCAGGCAGGAAGTCTGTCAGTGGGTGACATTTGGGGAAGGGCCACATGTCCCTGTGAACCTGGGCCTGCTGAGGAGGCTGGTACAGGGTGCTGAGGAATGGCCATCACCCAGGAAGGCCCTGTAAGGGAGATGTAGAGATATAGGGGTGTCCTTCTACCTTTGAGAGAGCAGGACAGCAGGATACTCGGCCCAGCCCAGGGGTACCATGACACTGAGGGCAGAGAGAGGCATGGAAGGAAAGGAGACCTGCCTCCCACTCAGGGGCTTAAGCCAACACGAACAGCAGGGCTTCCTTCCACCCATCTGACTGGCCAGGTCTGCCCAGAAATGTCACGCAGATCCCTGCTGGAATGGTGACAGCTCTGCTTCTGTGCCTATGATATGCCCTCATGTACAGCCACCTATAGAAAGGCTCTTCTAAGTGGGTTTGTAGAACTAGTCAAGGTCAGAGCCTGAGCCCTGGCAGCCCTGAAAAGCCAGGTTTGGTACCCATCTTCAGTGAGCTAGTTAGAAGGTCTAAATTGATAGTGAAAAGCAGGAAGGGGAGATGTAGTCAATGTGGCTACACTGGGAAGAGGGACAGAGAGATGCCGGGAGCTCCCTACTCATCTCCTAGGTCCTGACACGATGTTTAGGTTTTAAAGAAAAGGCGGGGCATATATACATAACTGACAGTTGCTGACGTGTGGCTCCCCCACATATTGTCCAGCTTCAGGGTTCTCCTGTAAGGTCCTCTGAACTGTAAACCTCTCCAGGAAGGAGGCAAGCCCACCCCCACCCCACCCCACCCCACCTGTGGAATGGCACCAGGATCCAGCCTTCTCCTCGGTCCAGCATGACATTCCTAGTGGGAATTCCAGTGTCTTGGGGTCCATTGTCTCAACAGTCTGGCAGCCAAAGAACTGAAAATCTCTTCTTAGAATATCTTCACCCCTGCCAGACGGGCCAAAGTTGTGAGCAGAGCAACCTAGCGGGTTTGCCTTGTCTGAAAGCCCCCATGGGTCCTAGGCAGACATTGCCGCATTGCCCACTCCTGAAGCTCTGTTGAAAATGCAGATGGCCCTCATGAAGCACCAGGCATCTCCTCATGAAACAGAGGACTTGCATCCCCCTTAGTATCCAGTTGGGGCCACCCACAGTCACCTCCCAGTGAAGCCATGCGGTATAGATAGGAACACTTGAGGCTCTGAACTGGACAAATAGAGGGTGTAGCCAGCCCAGGCCACCCAGGAGTATAGTACTACCCAGATTAGACCATGCCAGCAACAGCCTGGAAGCCACCTGTTCATTCCTCAGGCCTGCCCCCTCCCCAGCTTAGTCAGTGTTGCAGTCTTAGTGGCACCCTAACCCACCAGTGGCAGAACAGCCTCTCTTGGGACCCGTAACCATCCAGTCTCATACCCTGCAAGGTGCATTTGGAGACCCTGGCTCTGTGCTTACAACTCATGAGTTCAGGTGAATTCAGGAAGGTCAAGAGGCGAGCAGGAAAGGAGCGCAAACATCTGCTGTCCATCAGCTGCTGGAATCCCTGAGAGAAGAGATGGGGTAACATACAGACAGCATGCAGGAGCACACTGGGACCACCTGTCAGCCCCTCAAGCCCTAGAAACTGAAAGAGGGAACCCTGTTTCGTCCCTGCAACCATTGCCACTTCCCTCTCGCTCCCCTGCCCTCCCTCCTTTTCCACACCACTCGCTGCCCTGGTCTTCCCACAGTTTTGTTTCTCATGCAAGTGAGGCCTACAGGAAAACCAGCTCATAGATGATCGTGGTCTCTTTCCACCATATGGGGTCCTAGGGTTGGAACCCTAATGGTCGAACACAGAGGCAACTCACTGGCCCCAGTTGGAAACCATATCGCTTGCTTTGGAAAACAAGCAGAGTGCAGGCTGCAGATTAAGATGCCAAACTAAGGCTGCAAGAACAGCCCCTCCGCAGTCTGGCTCCTGAAATGCAAGACCCCCATCTGTCTGAACAAGGAGTGTAGCAGCATCAGAACACCATGCCTTTCTGCAGCCCAGCCTCAGATCACTGAGTGCTGTCCGTGCTGTTCCAGGTGCAAATGCTGCCCTGACTAACCCTGCCCAGCTCAACAGAGGTCGCCTTGGCTTTTATAGTTTATTTGGGCCATTCTTCTTTTGTCTTTTTAGGAGGTAGTGGGGCCTTATCTGCCTTGATCATGACCTTCTATTCACATCTTCAGAGTCCTATGGGTATCTAGGTTCTGTGAGCTGGGACTCATGTCTGCACCCCATGTGCTGTCTGCCTTATGCCACTCCTGCTGGCTCAGGGAACATCAGACCCCATGGTCAGATTTCCGTCACTTAGCACCATGTCCTCTGAGCCCCTTTAGGAATGAGACTCTGTTCTCCAGAGGCTGAGGTGCCCCCCTCCATGCCATGTCTGAGGACTCACCTGCCCAGCAGCATGTGTAGGAGGATTTAGATTTCCTAGCTTTAATACTTCAGGGTTGTGTGTTTACATATGTGTGTGTGTATATATGAGGAAACCAGTGTGTGTGTGTGTGTGTGTGTGTGTGTGTGTGTGTGTGTGAACCTCAGCTGTTCTTCCTTAGGGCATGTTCCACATTATTGTCTGAGACAGGGTCTCTCTCTGCCTAAAACCCATCAAGTAGGCTAGGCCCAGTGAGCCTCAGGGATACACCTGTCTCCTCTCTGGGTCTGGGCTTGCAGGTTCACTATGTAGCCCAGGCTGCCCTCGAACTTCCTATGCAGACCAAGTTGATCTCTGCCTGCCTTTGCTTCCTGAGTTCTGGGACTAAAGGCATGTGACACTTTGCCCAGAAGCCTTTTAAAAGAAAACATATTTCTATGTCTGTGTATTACTGTTTTTGTTTTATGTACATCATATGCACACAAGAGCCTGCAGAGGCCAGAAGGCTTCAGGAAACTGGAGATACAGATAGTTGTGAGCTGCCTTGTGGGTGCTGGAGCTGAACCAGGTCCTCTGGAAGAGCAGCCCGTGCTCTTAACCACTAATCCATCTCTCCGGTCACACATGGACTTTTTTCGTATGGGTCCTTGGACTTAAAGTTGGGTCCTCATGCTTGTGCAGCAAATATGTTAACAAATGAACCATCTCCCCAGCCCCATGTTCTGGAATCTTCCTGAAAAAGGGAGCCACCTATGGCTGCTGTCTCCTGGGAAGAGCTTGCAAGCCTGGCATGGCACTTTCCTTCCCATTCATGGCATAAAGACTGAGCCATAACTGTTGACTTGTTCTCATTGGGGCAGGACCCGCCTAGCACCATCCCATGTCCTCACCTGGCACACAGTAGGCCCGCTGCAGACTCTTGCCATGGAAACCAAAGGAAAAAAATGACAGTGTGCCTTGGAGACAGCTAGTTATTTTCTAAGGAACGTGACACAGATTTAGAATTCAGTGTGGTTAAGAATCAGCCAGCTCCTGCCGCTGAAAAATTGCTTGTCGTTTTGTCTGCCAAGAATTCCAGAAGCTTCTCCAAGTGATCACTGATGGGAGCAGAAGCATTGCCACTAAAATTAGGTGACGAAATGGTTGTTATGAAACACAAAAGAAACTGACAGGTCCATTTAATGAGCAGGGAACACTCCTCCATGACAGCAGCAGGCTGGAGTTGTCCCTGTGTTAGGGGTCAAGGATGTTTAGCCCAGCGTTGTGGTTTTGAGCTGCTACCGGGGGCTGAATAGGAGAGTAGATATTAGAGCAGGCTTCTGGTCCCTCTGTCCAATCCCCTCTTCCCATTTCCTCAGTGTCTCCCCCAGCCACATCTTGCCCTCTCGTACTAAAGAGTCAGGGCATTTGGTGTAAAGCATCACTGTGTGATAAAAGTGTGGTGCTTGGGGCGAGAACACAGCTGACTTCACACCAGACAACATTGAAGATGGAGCATGCCTACCAGGCTCTGATGGCCACCAGGGGTCCACAGTACAGGTTCCAGATGCCTGCGCTGGCCTCAGTGGGATCCTTCCTGTCAGAGTCCACTTATACATTAGTGGGGGCTCCCACTTACAACCAACCAGCATCCCACCCAAGCTGACTGAACCCTCAGAGGAATTAACTGGTTTCCAGATTCATGGTCAGTAGCCTTGGGCATGGCTAGATCAAGATGCCAGCATTTTCTGCGTACCTCATTTGTCTGCCATTCTCTGCGTGGCCGCCTTTGGATAGCCCTCTCTAGGCCATGTGGAAATGGCCAGTAGTGGGGTCAGGCTGGTGAGTGACTGTTCTGGCAATTCTGGCAGTTGGGTGTGGCCACCTTGAGAGATAGCACCGGACTGAGTGTTGTGTGATGGCTCATATGCCTAACCTTGACTCACTTGGTCCAACTGGCCAAGCAACAATGCGGAATTGGCAGTGGTACTTCAGGAATGTGGGCTGAATTCAGGACGTGGGTATCTCCCCCAGAGAGTAACAAATGGACTCTGACAAGCCAAACCCATACTCTTTCTCCACCTACCCTTGCTTGCCCCAGTCCCTGCCTTGATCCTACTTCTCCATAGCAAGGCAGCACTGTCCTAATCTTGGCCTCCAGATACCCCATTCAATGATTAGCCTTTTCATTTCCCACTCTTCGCCCTCTGGTGCCTAAGACCACCTCAGGAGTAGAACTATATATCATTCTCTTTGTGAGTCTCAACACTTGCTAGCAAGGAACATGACATGGGTACAGTCTGAGGAAGTCACATGACCCACTGGATGACTGCCATGAAGATAGGGAGGACCAAAGGTGTGAGGAGATTGATGGTGAGTAGGTGAGAGCAGGCAGATGGGTGGATGGACATGTGGTAGGCAGATGGATGGATAGATGGATAAGTGGAAGAGAGAGGGAGGGAGGGAGAGGAGGAGAAAGAGAAGGAGGGAGGGAAGGAAGGAGGGTAGACAAGTGAATGGATAGATTTATGGATGGATAGATGGGTGATTGACAGGTAGGTGGATAGGAGACTTAATTGGCTTCTCATTGGTTGCCAAGACAGGAAGAGTCACTTTGTCCTGCAGCCCTGATGCTGCACCAGCAGTTTAGAAGAGTGGCATTTCATGTCAGTGCTAATGTACATGTCTCAACCCTATTGTAAAGTAGCAGGCCCAGGCAGGGAAGGAGGTGGGAGGAGCTGAGGGGCTGGTGGGAAGGCTCCAGGCAGCCCCAGGGTTCTGTGCAGGCTGTATGCTTTGGTCTAGTGTTCTGTCCACCAGCCATGGTTTTGGAAGGACATGTCCTACCTCCTGCATCTGTTCTGAGCATCTCAAACAAGACCACTACCTGTTCCTGCTCTCCCCCCCCCCTCTTTCTTCTCTCTCCTCATTTTCTTCTTCTTCCTTCTTATCCCCCACACCTTGCCCTCTACTTCTCTTCCTCCTCCAGACATTGCTAGAGTTCCTGGCTGCTGAGGATGGGAGGTAGCTTTGGTCCCTGCGAAGGTTTGCTATGTCCCCTGGACATTCATGTGTAGAAAACTTAACCCTGAGGTAGCAAGTCGGTGGCATTTGGATGTAAGCCTCTGTAAGGGAGTGAAGTCAGATGAGGGCAGAAGAAAGGCCTTGTGGTGGCATATCTGCTCTGTCCCCATGTGGTACCGTTGGCTGAGTGATGACCTGCCAGGAGCCCCATTACTCACACGGACACAAAGCAGATCTTTCTTTGCCACAACTCAGCATTCAGCTTCCCCCGGGGTCCCCGCACCTTGTGATTTACACTCTGATCAACATGATGCTTGGAGACCTCGGGGGGGGGGGGGGGGTGGTGGATGCAAACAAGGCTTGGTGGAGGCAGTTGTGGCTCTCCAGGAGTATTCCAGACTTGGGAACTCATGACCCCCAGGGCACACAGTTGGGGGACTGAGACTTGGAGAGAGTCTTCCCTGGGCTTCATGAGGCCAAGAGCTACCTGTAAAGGTGGAGCATGACAGATGTTCTCAAAGGCTCACCTGAAGAGCCCCCTGCCGGGGGTGCCCAGCCACCCAGCACACACAGTGTCCAGGCTCTCGCTTTCTTTTCAGGCTATGGGCCCAGGTAGGCAGGTAGCAGTGCGATGTCCCCACAGTGCTAAGCTCCACCTCCATCAAGAACCCAGGTGCAGACGGCTGTACCATCTACCCACATGGAAAGGAGTTAGCCCCTCAGCCCAGCTGCTATCACAAAGGCCATAGAGATCAGGGTGACAGAAGTGTACTGCTCCCCACTCTGGAAACAGGAAACAAATCAGGGGCTGGGGCTAGGGAGGGCTCACTCCCTGGGACACAGATGGCCATCTGCTTACTGTGTTCTCGTATGGATCCTGTCTTAATTACTGTTCTATTGCTGTGAAGAGACACCCTGACCAAGGCGACGCTTATAAAAGAAAGCATTTAATTGGGGAGCTTGCTTACACTTTCAGAGGTTCAGTCCATTATCATCATGGTGGGGAGCATGGCAGCAGGAAGCATGGCAGAGAGGGAGGGAGGGAGGGAGGGAGGAAGAGAGAGACAGAGAGACAGAGAGAGAGAGAGAGTCAGACAGACAGACTGACTGACTGACTGACTGACTGACTGACTGGGCTTTTGAAATCTCAGAGTCCATCCTCAGTGACACACTTCCTCCAACAAGGCCACACCTCCTAATCGTCTAGTCTTTTCAAACAGTGCCACTCTCTGGTGACTAAACATTTAAGTATATGAGCCTATGGAGGCCATTCTTATTCAAAGCACCACATAGCCGAAAGGCTGGCTGCTGGTATTCTCCTGCATGGAAGGAAAGTACTTGACCGTGGAGAACTCAGCCTTGGCCATTTATTTATTTAAAGTGTGTGTGTGTGTGTGTGTGTGTGTGTGTGTGTGTGTGTGTGTGTGTGTGTGTGTGTGTTTATATGTGGGTCCAAACATGGTGAAGGTCAGAGGTCAACTTCAGGTATCATTTTTCTCAAGAACCTTCTACCTTTTCTATGAGACAGGGTCTCACTGGGTAGGCCAGGTTGGTTTCAAACTTGAAATCTCCTAACCTCAGCCTCCTGAGTGCTGGGGTGCAGGCAACGCCTCACCTGACTGGTGGTATTTTTTATAAAGACCTCCCATCCATGAGGTACCCACCTTCATGAGGTATCTAACACCAGTCTCCTCCCAAAGACCAACCTACAAGGGCCAAGGCTTTGGTGTTTAAAGGCAGAAGAACAATTCAGTCCACACCTAGTAGCTTCATAAAATGTCTGAAAAGACCTGCCCCCTCCCCTGTTACTACCTCTCCTACCTGAGACTTCAGTACACAAAGTGCTTCTGCCCCTGCCCCTGCCCCTGCCCCTGCCCCTGCCCCACACTTTGAATCCTGTTCACTCACCCTCCAGAGCCTGGTTGCCCCCTCCCATCGGCAGGCCATGGTTACCTTATAGCCGGCTGGCCTCCAGACCATGGGCACTTCTGTCCAGCTCTCAGAGACAGGGGCACAGTACTCTGCTGGGCTCACTCTAAATGCCACGCCTACCCTCCATGCTGCTTCCCTATGAGGACTGCCCGAGTCTTCTTGAGAATTTGTTGTGAGCTGGGAGACATATTTCCCCACCCCCAGACCATGCAACTATTGCCTCATTAAGAAAAAGAGGGCAAGGCGTAGTTGCACACACCCATTATCCAGTGCTCGGGAGACCCAAGGTAGAAGTGAGCCTCGACTATATAGCAAGTTCCTGTCTCTCAAAGTCTATGTGGGGGGGGGGGGGCACTGAGGTAGAAGCTGGTATGTGCAAGGCCCTGGAGTCCAGCCCTAATGCCACAAAAGGTGATGTTGTTGCAGATCTAATTGATGTTCTTAAAACTTAATAGGAGGTATCTTGGCAAGAGAAGAAGGTAGGACCAATGAAATGGGCCACGAGTAAATGGCACCTGCCACTAAGCCTGATGAATCCTGTTCGATCCTGTGAGCCTGTATGGTAGGAGAGAACTGACTCCCAGAAGCTGTTCTCTGACCTTCTCATGTGAGCTGTGGCACATACACTCACATATACAATATGTACATTAAAATGTAATCTTTAAAAATTGTTAAAAAAAAAAAACTAGGTGTGATGGACACAGATATAGCTAGCTACTTGGAGGCCAGGAAGATGCTGGGAAAGACCACAGGAGTTCAGGAGCTGGAGCTGCTGGACAATGTAGGCAGACCCTGTGTCAAGGGGGAGAAAGAGAAGGGGCAAGCAAAGACGTAGAGGTGTATGAGGATGGAGGCAGAGACACGAAGGCCACAACATGATGGAGGCAGAGACTGGAAAGTCTGGCCACCGGCCATGGGACAGCAGGGGTTATTGGGAGCCCCAGAAGCTGGAACAAGGCTGGAGCCGACTCTCATTAGAACTTATGGAAAAAACTGGCCTGGCTCTGCCTGAGTTTGAGGTCCAGCCTCCAGGACGTGAGGTACTATGAAGCGCCCTGTCTGTGGCAGTCTGTTTCCACAGCTTTAGGAATACCGCTTAAGCCACCAAGGTCACAGGAGTCCCCTGATGCCAACCCATACATTCTGAGGGTCTCTGAAGGACCTGGGGACTCAGTGTGGAGTTGTGCTGTTGTCTGAGATTGGTCGCAGTAACACAGGTAGGACACTCATCATGCCCGGAATCGGCAGATGCCTTGGGATCCCACACACAGCTCTGAACTGGCCCACGCCAGGACAGAGCATAGGCTGCCCTGGAGAGATCAGCTGAGAAGGAACTGTATCTCCCAGGGAAGCCCACAGGAGCCTCAGCAGTCAGGGCTGTGGTTTCTCTACTCGGCAGTCAACAGCTTAGACTCCAGGAAGCAAGCAAGGGCTCCATGCCTGTGGTCTACAGTGTTAGAACAGAGCCTGTGGGGACTGCAGCAGCAAGGATGGGCACCAGCTGCTCAGCAGAGGGGACCTTTCATCCCAGGGCTCCCCAAGGCCCTCCTTAGGGTAGGACAGGAGCCAATCAGGCCACAAGGGCCAGTGAGGAGCATGCACACTGTACAGTAGGGCTCCCACCCTATCTCGCTAACATGATCATGTTACACCATTACAATGGGTTGGCACCTGCTCTTGTCTCTGGAGCCTACCCAGACCCAGAGACAAAATGAGTTGAAGGAAGCCAGGCCATTATCCTGCTTGGCTGGAGGTAGGATTTGAACAGTGGCCTCACTGCCTTTCCTGGGAAGGGTGACCAAGGCCCTCTGTGCGTTTACTAGGCAGTGGGAGGATCTCACCACAAAAGATCCTGCTTGGGAGCTGGCTTCCTGCTGCATGTCCCTCTTCAGGCCACTAGATGGCAGCCTCTGGGTGCAGAAACCAGAAAGAGACTGTAGCCAGCCTGACTTGTGGACTGGGCTGGAGACTGACCAGAAGGGACCCTGGCTTTGTTTTTAGGTCTCCCGCGTGTCAGGGATGCTGAGGAAATGGGTAGTCAGTAGGCAGTGAGGGGACACCTAGCTAGCTACCTTTGTACCAGAGAGAAAGCGGCCAAGGCTTTTATCTGTTCTGAATGCTTCTGTCATATGGGGCAGGTATGTGTCTACATAGTCCCTCCCAGCCAGCGTCCTCCCTGGAGCAGCCCAGCCTGCACCCTCTGCAGTGACAAGGGCCAGTCAGCCTGGATAGGTAGCTGGACTCCTGTACTCAGATCCAAACCCATCTTCAACCTTGCTTAGCATGTGACTTCACACGTGGGCACACGTTCTCTCACTGCCTCAGTTTCCTCACACACAGAACCACCAGGTTTACTCATTAGCATCAACTGAGCTGGCAGGGGAAGTCAGACACCATTGGCTTGATATTAGAAGTTATCAATAGGGGTGACTGAGGTTTGTCTGTGTATGCCACTGAAGTTGGTGTTTACAAACAGGGCATCCACAGCACATCTCAAAGCTTAGTTGTTTCCTGGCATCCTCATAGGAGGGACTCCAGGGCCCCAGGGGACCAAATTCCACAGATGCCCAAGGCTCCTGTGGTAAATGGCCTGGTGCTTGTGTTTGTGCTGCACAGTGTACTCCTGTACACTGTGCAGAGTCAGCTCTCCACAGCTTGTAACACTGAACATTGTGATGGGGTGTGGGAGTGCAGGCCCATGTGCATATAGAGGCCAGCAGTCAATGCTGGGCATCTCTCTTAAGCCCTCTCTACCTTATGTCTCAAGGCAGGGTCTCTTACTGAGCCCTGGAATCACTGGTGCCACTAGATCAGCAGGCCAGCAAGCCCCCAAAATCTACCTGTCTCTTCTTCCTAGGCCTGGGACCCACGTCTGTCTCTATATGGATGATGGGGATATGATTCGGGGTTTGCATGCTTGTGCAGCACATGCTTTACCCCAGGCCTGCACCATGTCACACAGGGAATATCTATTAAAGATAAAAATAATTGTTTTTAGTTTGCCCACAGCATTTTGTTCAATATTTTCCATATGTAGCTGGTTGAATCTGTGGGTGAAAAACACCTGTGGGTGCCTAGGGCTGACTGCAATTTCAGATGTATTGCTACTGTTACCAGTGCTGCTGCTGATTAGGTTGTTGTTGTTATCATCTAGGGGACAACACTCCAGGATTATTAGTGTGTCCTTGGGGACCAAAAATGTCCCCCATAGTCAACCTCTTTCCACATCCTGGGATGTACTCCTTCTCAAGATGCACAGTGGTACCGCAGCCCCAGAAGCCAAAGTTCGTGGGCAACAGGCTGTGTCTTGGGGGTCCCACTGGCCAAGCACCTGGATCTTACCTCCGTTGTTGTCATTGATCCTCACTGTTGAGGTGATCATGGCCTGATGATTGAGACCTTGTGCTTTGCTCGTTGACCCTGGGCCTTCCCCAGGCTGCACGGAACCTACTTGTGGGACGTGGGAGCCCGGGCCCTGCCCTGCCTCTACATGACCTCACAAGGAGGTCTGTGACCAGGTATGCCACTGCAGGTGCCAGAAATGTCCTCAAACATGTGTTCTGTGACCCCAAGTAGAACCTCATTTTCCTTCCCGTGTCTATAAAATAGATTATATTCACTGAACTTTTCAGAATAGACGGGCCTCAATGAACTCTTTTAAATTTTGTTTTATGGACAGCAGGGAAGCAATAGGTACTCAGCAGACACGGTATTCTGAAGTGTTTAAGTCCTGGGTTGGGGATGTGGGATATGTGTGAACTTCAGCAATGCTGGCCAGTGGCCATGAATGTTGCTCTCAGTGAGGCCATGGCTGCAGAGACAGCAGCCAACCCTACAGTGTGCTGTGTGATTTCAGGGGGAGGCATCAGAAGTCAGGGGTGCTCTGTGCACTTTCAACCTAAGAGACTTCAACCTAAAATAGGTTCGTTGGGATGTGAAGCTGCTGGGATGTTATAGACAGCAGCATCTGTATTGGACCAACCTTTCTTTCCTGGCATAAACTGTACTTGGCAGTGACACATTACTCCCTTTCTGTATTGCTAGATTTATTTCACTTCCTAGGATTTAGGTGAAAATCTTTGTATTTAGTTTCATAAAAATGATAGCTTATTTTTAAATTTTTTTTTCTGTATTTGTCATGTAGAGCAGGATAGCCTCAGAGTGCAAACCTCTTTTGTTAGTCTCTCATGGCATTTATTTCTCTCTCTCTCTCTCTCTCTCTCTCTCTCTCTCTCTCTTTTTTTTTTTTTTTTTTTTTTTTGGTCTGCTTTGGTATCAAAGTAATGTCATGTGGTGTTATCTTTCTCCTTGCTATGATCAAATATCTGACCAGGAGTAACTTAAAGGAGGAAGGGCTTATTTTGGCTCACAGTTCAGGGAACACAGTCCACCAAGGATGAAAAGACAAGGGATGTTTGGCAGAATCCGCCAGGAAACATGCAGCTGAAGAAGCCTTTTGTGAATGGTTCTTAAACACCTTCAGTACTGTGGGGTGGAGGTGGAGCTTAAGGCACTGGTGCTATCTGTTTCTTCGGGAGTGGGGGAGTTTTAAAATGTTTGTAACTTGCAAAGATTCAGTCTGTAAAACTGAAATGATCAAGTTTACCCATGCAGAGTTGCTCGTCGGATGTTGTGTCTTCCTAATTTTTTATTTTAGATTTACTTGTTTTGTGTACGTATGCATGTGAAAGTCAGAAGATGACTTGTAGGAGTCAAGTCTCACCTTCCACCATGTGGGTGTGTCCCAAGTATTGTACTCAGGGTGTCAAGTTTAGTGGTAAGCACTGTTACCCACTGCGCCACCTCGCCAACTGGTTGCCTTGTGCTTTGTTCTTTATCTTTTCTGAATTATTATATATTTGTTATTATTGTGTGTGAGTGTGTATGTGTGTGTGTGTCAGTCAAGGGGTAACTTGGTGGGAATCTCTTCTCTCCTTCGCCCCATACCTGGTTTCAGCAATCGAGCTCAGACCTCCAGGCTTGCGTCATCAGACAGCAAGGAGTTACTCCAAGGTTGTGCCCAGGACTGTCACCTTTTCATTTCATTCCAGGACAGCCTCCAAGTGGCATGATGGGACATTTAAATGTGTTCTGAGAAAACAAGGCACCCAGACACGTGTGAGTCCCTCTTTGATCCTATGATGTGTGTCTCTCCCTGGCTCTGCCAGCAGTCTCTAGAAGAGCGTTAGAGACCATGAGGCATCAACATGGGCTGTGGAAAGGAGCAGCTCCTTGGCAGGCACATGGCTGCCTCCTTGTGACCTACCCACCCTAGCAAAAAAGGCATTGTTCTAGTTTCACTTCTGTTCCTCTGATTAAATCTCCTGACCAAAAAAAAAAAAAAAAAAAAAAAAAAAAATACCATGTTAGGGAGAAAGGTTTTTGGTTTTGCTTTTAACTTAAAATTCCAGGTCATCAATGTAGGGAAGGCAAGTCAGGAATTCAAGCAGCCAGCTGTGTCACATCCACAGTAAAAAGCAGAGAAAATAAACGCATCCTTGCTTGCTCACTTTTATAAGCTAGCTTTATCAACTCTTATATAGTTCTGGAGCCCCTGCCTAGGGAATGGTGCTGCCCGCAATGGGCTGGGTTAAACAACAATCAAGACAGTTCACCATAGACGTGTCCAAAAGTTCATCTGATCCTCAATGGAGAAGTCTTTCTCGGGTGATTCTCAGTTGTGTCAAGTTGACGGAGCTAAACAGCTCAGACCCCATGTTCAAACAGCCTTCCCCCTGGGAACTTGCTGTGCTTGTGGCTTTACGTTGCAGAATTTCACGGTGGGTAGACGGGATGTAAAATTACCACTATCCAGCTATTCTTTTCCGCCTCCGAGTGTGGCTGGATCTGCTGGTGGGGATCCTGGGAGGAGCTTGAAGTTCTAGGGACCAAAAGAACACACCTCAGATCTCGAAACTGGGCACCAAGAAACTGGGGGCTTTCTCTTCTGTGTGAACCCAAGGACAAATTCTGTTTTTCTCTTTGTTCTAGCCAAGAGATGTAGTGAGTGGGTCAGGTGACGCCAGGCCATGTCCACTCAGGATCTGCATAGTGCTGCCCCCCTCTCGTTCTACATCTACTTTCGGTGATTATTGGCAACTACTGTGCCAGGCAGAGAGCTGAATAACCAAGATAGGCCAGTGGTGGGCAGTACTGGGGTACATGGGGTCTGTGTGCCTGGGGTCCACCTCAAGCTGGAAGGGTGCTGGGAAGAATGAGAGATTGGCAGAGCAACGCAGGTATGAGAAGAGGAGCCCCCTAGAGAAGCTTACATGGGTACAGGGTGGGTTCCTTCTGGGCTCTGGGGTCTTGCCCAATTCTGAGATCATGGCTGCTTGTTCCTGGCGATCCTAACTCAAGGAATCCCTTAAAAGGACCTGGCACATGCCCTTGTGGCTTAGCCTGAGCCTGTGGCCACCACTCCCAGGCTTTGTAGATGCCTTCCATGGCACCTAGTGTTCTACTCGGAGTTGGCACGCTTGTTGCTGTGTTTCACAGTGGAGCATTGTGGGAACCAGCTGTGCAGCAGCCAGTTAGGAGGACAGGCCATCCTGAAAGCTTCCTGCAACCATCTCTTTTCTCTTACTGTGACTTACTGCCCAGGAGCATGGAGAGGGGTTGGCTGCACTCCATTGTCACCTCAGCAAAAGTCAAGGGCAAATCAGCGAGAAGGGTCAGGCCGCGCACCAAGGAGCCTCCTGCATCCAGGAAGCTGGAGAAGGGGAAAGGTTGCAGATGGATGGTGCTGAACCGTCTTACCTGTTACCACGTGTCACTAGTCTAGTGTCTGAAGTGGGGTTTTATAAATACAGACGGGCTTTCCTCATTGCGAATTCTGAGCTCTAAGTCAGAGGCTGCTACAGACGCTTCAGGTGAGCAAAGAGGGGTGGGCGTGATGTCCAAGATCAGAGCTCCCCCTCCACTGCTGACCTTGGGCTGTGTGTGACCTTGAGCTGATCACTGAGCCTCCCTCTGTTCTTCTGTAAGACAGCTGAAGGACATGGATCTGTGGACATTAGAATTCTGTACAAGGCCCTTGGAAAAGGTGATTTCAAATAATATGCAAATGTGTTACTTGCTGGGTTTCCATGGTATGAGTATGACATAGCTGAGCTTCCTCTGGGAGAAAGGCAGACACAGGACAAGTGCAGCATGGTCAGTTGTGTGGTGGGGACCCTGCTCCAGAGCCTGGGAGGCGGGGCCAGGAGCCAGTGTAGTGAAGGAGGCAAACTCTCAGCTCAAAGTGCCTGGGTACAAGAGGGAGAACAGGAGGATGCAGTGTGACAAGGCTAAGGCTGGATCTCTGACACTGTAGAAGAGCCAGGGTTGGCCAGAGAAGGCAGTGTAGTCAGGAATACAGGGCAGGAGATGCAGCCAGGAGGGTGAGCTGTGGAGGGCTGGTGTAGGCATCTTCCTGGACAATATGGTAGCTAGAAGTGTAAGCTCACAGATACCTGAGATCTATGCCTTCTGTCACCAGTCTATTCCTCAATTCTCCCAGGAGTCTCCAAGGGCTGGTAAAGCAAATGACCATGGATGAGGAGAGGGCTATAATAACATAAGACCTTGAACAAAAGGAATTGACCCCACATCCTGAGGGCCAAGGGTATAAAAAGGCTGTAACACCCCCGCCCCTGCCTTGAGTGGTTCTTTCTGCCTCTTAGCTCCCAGAGGATCCAAGTGTCTTCAGACTTCTGGCTGCATCACTCAGCCTGCTGCTTTAGTGCTCACCTGACCTCCCTTTCTGTTTTTGAGCCCCTCTTTCCCTCAAGATCCTTCACTTAATCATGCCTGTGAAGAGACATTTTCCCACATGTGGTCCCATGGGAAGGTTCTAAGGATGGACACTTACAGAGGCAGGAACCATGAAGGCATGCCTCAACAAAGCCTCATGTATGGAGGCTGCCATGTCAGAGCCCCAGGCTCCTAGAGCAGAGCACAGGAGGGGAGGGTTCCTAGGAGTCAGGCTGGATCCTGTGTTTCTACAGGTGGACACGGAGTAGCCACATTCTTGTATGTGTGTGATGGGCCTCCATGTGCTTGTGGACAAGTTCTGCCCAGTTTGCCTCCTCATCTGCACATGGGCACCAAGAGCAGGGTTTGGGGGTACAGCAAGAGATCCCCAAGACTTTGGGCTGAAGGCTCTGTCAGTTCGTGACAGGCTAACCCTGGGTTCAGCTTGCTCTTGACCCTCCCTCTCTGGCTGCTGGGGCCCTGCTGAGGCAACACAGGTAGCAGGTGAAGGTGGGGGTGGGATGCAGGTCTAGGACAGTGTTGAGCAGCTTGCAAGTGTCAGAGAGCATCACAGGCAGAGAAGACCATGCAGGCAAATTGCCTAGGGCCAGAGAGCAACTAGGGCCATTGCTACAGCTCTTTCCAGATGAAAGGAAGATGTGTTGCCAAGCCAGCACCCGCAGGGCTTGGTGGCTGGGGAACGGCAACTGGGCAGGATGGGCCAGGATCTGTGATGGTGCCTGGAAGGACAAAGGGTGATGTGCTGCAACCTTGTTCCTGGTGTTCTGGTTACTTTCCTTGTCACTGTGACCAAATACTTGAAGTGACTCAAGGAAGCAGAAGTTATTCTGGCTCAGGTTTGAAGGGATATAGTTCACCATGGCAGGGAAGGTATGGCCGATGTACACAGCTCCCAGACAGTGGGAGCATGAGGCTGCCTGGTCAGACCTCAGGCATGGTGGCAATGGGAGCATGAGGCTGCCTGGTCACATCTCAAGAAACACAGAGAAGGGAATTCTGGTGCTTAGCTTACTTTCTGCTTTTCACCTTTAGACTTCAAGATTAGATTGTGAAAAAGCAGAAAGAGATGGGGGCAGGGGACACAGAGCATAGAGACTGTGACTGCCACAGGGGGCAACACCACCTCAGTTTTGAAGCACACATTAGGAGCTCTCTAGGAGAAGGGAAGAAACTCTGCTGCACGGAGTGCTGCAGACTCTCTGCTTTCCTGGCCACTGAAAGGATGTGGCACAGGGATAGGCAGCAGCCTCCAGCGGGGGATGGTCAGAATCTGTCGCCGCTCATGTGGTGGGGATGGCCACAGCTAGTGCTTCTTCCTATAAGGTGGTTGTAATGCTCATGCTTTGCAGATGAGGAAGTGGAGACTCTGAAAGATGCAGCTGGACAAAGAGGAAGCCAGGATGACATGTACTAGCTTTGAACTTTGGGGGTCCCCACCCCAAAGTCTGCATCCTGGGACCAAGGGGGGATCCATGAGATGGAGCCTCTTTGATTTCTGCCCCCTTGCTCTATCTTTATCATGTGTTTCCTCAGAACAGCCAGGTGGCTCTTGTGACGGCCACTTACTGGGAATTCACAGCAGTGGGGCCCAGCACATACACAGGAGGTTTTCTTAGTGTCTGAAGTCATGATGGTGGGTGAGATGGAGAAAACTTTAGAAATCTGGCGGGGGACAAGCCAAGAGCATTGGAGGATTTAGAAAGCATCTGGACAGATGATGACAGTGAGAAGGCAGCACCTCTAGGAAGGGGCGGGCCTTAATGTTAGAGAGCATGGGTGCTCAATGAAGAGTTGGTTGGTAGATGTGTGGATAGGTGGAAAGAGATGAATAGATGGGTTGAATAGATAAATAAATGGAATGGATAGATGGATGAAAATGATGGGGAGAGGACCTGGAGGAGGGATGATAGATGTGATGGTAGATAGATTGATGGAATAAGTGGCTAGCTGGATGAGTATATGGAATGAATGGGGTAGGTGGATGGATGGATGGATGGATGGATGGATGGGAGAAATGCATGAATGGATGCATGGGCAGATGCATGGCCTAGGTAGATAGGTGGATGGATGGGATAGGACAGATAAAGTAGGTAACACCTTTCAGAACTTGAATCAATCTAAAGGTATAGAAAGTAGGTTGGCTGCTTACAATGTAGCATGAAGGAATATCTAGGGTGATTGGATGGATGGAGGGATGGATGGATGGATGGACGGACGGATGGATGGACGGATGGGAAAATGAATAAATGGATGGATAGATAGATGAAAGGATGGGTTGGAAAATGAATGAATGGATAAGTGGGTGGTGATAAGTGAATGGGTGGTCAGTAGATGGATGTGTAGATAGGTGAATGGATGCATGCATGAATGGATAGGTAGATGAATGAATGAATGAATAATGAATGGGTGGGTGGTATATGGATATACGGGTGGATATGTGGGTGGGTGGGTGGATTGATACGTGGATGGGTAGGTGGATTGAATGGATGAATGGATGGATAAATCCATAGCATATGTATAGATGGTAAGTGGGTGGAGTGATGAGTGAATGACTATATGGATGGATGGTGTATGTTTACATGGATGGACGGTAGATGGGTAGATTGATGGCTAGGTCACGGGGTGGATTGATAGATGGTGGGTGAGTGGATGAATGGACAAGTGGATGGATGCATGGTAGATGGATGGATAGATGGATGACTGCGTAGATAGGTGGATAGATGTATAGATGGATGGATGGATGAATAGATAATGGTAACTCTCATTCCCTCCCCTTCGTGTTCTTCAAAATAGTCTCAGGTTCCATCTGTCTCCATGATCCACGTGAGTGGAAGGCACTTGATTACACCTGAAGCTCGTCAAGGGGCAGCTTTCCAGGGTGCCTCAGCATCCCACTCATCTTCCTCTGGAGACCAGGCTGGCTTTGGATGCCAGAACTTGATCCGGAAGGGGCCGGCCCAAGGCTCTGTTCCTCTGCCTCTGGGTGTGCTGGCTGCAGTTTGCCCCCACCACCCTGCCGTAGGAGGCTGCAGCTCCCAATTAAACTGTTTCAGTGACAAAGACCCAGGGTAATCGTGTGATTAAAAATAAACCAGGACTGATGCTGCTCGCTGGAGCCTATCAGCTGAGGGTGGGGGCGAGGAGGAGGGGAGGGGTGCTTCCATACCAGCTCCTCTGACGCCATTGCAGCAGGGGACGGGGCGGTCTCGCTTTTGTTTACAACACAATGAAGGAGACATAGAAAGGACCACTAGGCTGCAAGGACTCAAGGCAAGGGGGAAGTCCTTTCGCGAGATTGGAGTCCTCTACAACAGAGCGGAAAGAAGGAGACTGTGCTGCGGTTCAGTGAGCATCTACTGCTTGTGTACCCGGGCCCTTCGTTTGGGTCACCACAGGAACCTAGTGACTCAGAGGTGCCTATCCTGTCCTCCCCTTCATTCAGCATGTCTTGAGTCCCAACATTACACCAGGTATGATTCTTGATGTGGAAAACAGAGAGAATCAGACACAAGGCCTTCTACTGTGGAGACCCCAGTCTAGCGACCATGTGATTGCCCAGAGTCTCCACCAGCAGAGGGTTGAGCTGTCACTCTATCCCCTCTCCCTACCATTTTCCACTAAGTTCAGGTTTGCTACCTGAACCCGTTGTTCCCTTCCCGGAATGAGAGCTGCTCTGAAGTGACAACGGATGGCTATAGTTGGGACATTTGGCGAATTCTTCCTTTTGATGTCCTTAACACACTGAGGTTATAGCTGCCACCAACTTCTATTAGCCTGGAGAAGCCCAGCCTCCTGGTGCTGATTGGGTGGCTGAGTCCTCCTGTACAACCTTTGTGGTCTGCCTGGCCACACACCACTTCTCTTGTTAGTCAGAGGGACCCCGGTGACCTTAGCTATGCTCCTCCCAGCCTTTAGCACCCTTATCCTCACTGCAGAACCCCAGGGGCCCTTAAGGGTCATGAACAAGCAGTAGGCTTCCAGCCCCAGCAGCTGCATGACCCTGGACATTGCTGGAGGCCTTGAAGTAGCTTTATGCGCTCTTGTGATCACCCAGCTGCTCTCTCCCTCCGTTAGGGGTGTGGCTTTGGAGAAGTGAGAGCCACTGATCAGCTGGAGTCTGGCCTCCAGGAAGGACAGGAGCATTGTCCCTGCAGAAGACTGGAGTCCAGAGAGAGCCATTCTCTGGACTCTATGGCTGGGCTACAACTGTAGGAGTTTCTGGGTCTTGACTGGCCAGAAGGAAACTAACTCCAGAGCTTCTGTGTGGGACGGCATGCCCCTTCCTGGAGGAGGCACCAAGATAGTGTTCCTGCTCCTCTCACCCGGGTTCCTCACACAGCCAGGCACTTCTGTGTCGATTTGGCACTGTTGCACCCCTTCCTGTGGCTCAGATGTTGCTCTGGGGTTCAGATGGGGCTTCTTCAGACCTTTCTGGCAACCGCAGGGTATGTGAGCGTCTTTGCCATCAGCCTGGCAGTGCTCTATCACCCAGAGGTTCATGCAGTAATTGCTCAGCCTGTCACTGATCTAGAGCCCTGGGAAAGCAGAGCCCAGTCATCTCATGGATTTCCCACCTCCACAGCCACCACGTGCACCACTGTTGACACACACACTTCATGGGCCGGAGTAGGTATGTGTGCATGGGAACCTGCGGAGGCCAGAGTTGAGCCTTGGGTGTCATCTTCCGGAATGCCATCCATCTCCTTTGGGACAAGCTGTCTCGCTGGCTCACCTGTTAGGCCAGGGTGACTGGTAAGCCTCAGAATTCTCTTACCTCTGCTTCCCTGGCACTAGGACGATAAACACGTGCCGCCACACCTGGCATTTTTATGTGGGTTCAGAGCACCAGACTCAGGTTCTCATGCTTACAAGTCAAGCACGTTACTGACTGTGCCATCGCCCCCAGCCTCTAGCTGAGCACAGATGTGCCATGGCCTGCAGCCATCTCCAGGGCAACGCAGACCGCCCTACCCGCTACCCCCATTCCCTGTGATGCTCAAAATACCCTCCGCCACCGGCGTGCAACCACATCTCAGTTCTTCCAGAGTTTTTCCTTCCCCCTTGGGCCCAGTGAGGGCCTCAGCACAGCCCCTGGGTCCTGGCTAGAGGCCGTCATCCCTCTGTCCAAGTCCTGGGTGGAGCATCCTCTGTGAGATGGGGGCGTGGGGAGACAGTCAGAGAAGGACTGTACCTGTGTCATTCCCGGCCCACTCACCTCAGCAAGGACACAGTAGAAGGGCTCCTGATATGTGGCATGTGGGTGAAGCCTATCTGTGTCTCACCCCCATACTGGCCTGGGCAAGTAGCTCCAGGCTACTTGTTCTGGTCCCTGGGCAGGTGACCCCCTTCAGTAGTACATCCCTCGCCCCCATTCTTCGGCTTCTCTTACAATATAATGATTTGAGGTTTCTGACAACTGCTTGGAAGTATTGGGCTCCAAGGCTGTCCCTTCTCGCTTGGCAGAGATGCTACTGGGTGACGCTTAATAGCCAGGGCAGCAGGATCTCCAGGCCTTGATCTTAGTGTCCTACCCTCCTATCCCCCACCCCCACCCCCACCCCTACCCCCACTGGTGAATCCAACTCTCCCTGGCCTGTCTCTCTCTTCTTTCTGCCTGCTCCTGAACTGACTGCTGTGAGGTCCCCAGCATGTGATGTACCCTACTGTGCTTGGCCCAGGAAGGTCACTGAGCTACCTCCAGGGTTGAGGACTTAGAGGGAGCTACCCTCCCCCAAGGGTGGGACTTAAGGAACTCACTCCTCTTCTAGGTCTCTCTCTGCACGCACGCATACACACACACACACACACACACACACATGAACGTATGCATGGGAGCACACCCTTGCGGTGGCAGAGCCCTACACCTGCCTAGTTCTTTCTCCTTACTTTTCTCCCACACGCTTTATACTCTTCTCTCACCACCCTTAGTGGGGCTCTGTGTGCCCCAGCCTCTCTTGTCCCCTAGGCTAGAGCTGCCTCGACCTCATCATTAAAAGGCAGAGTGTGGCTGCTTCAGGCTTTATAGCCACGGGCACTCACAGCTGCTTCCTCTGAGCAGAGGCCCAGAGGACACACCAGTGAATGGGGCTTTCCTGTACCGGGAAAACTTTGCTGATGATGTTTAGAAAGGCGCAAGGATGAGACATCTCACCACTGTGGTGACAATTCCACCTTTGGACCTTTCTTCTCTACCTGCTAAACTCCTACACATCCTACAAGACCCCACTATGATAGCCCATGCCTCATGCTTCCAGTAACGCTCCCGTGCTCCCTGTTGCCAGAACCCCTGGAGAACTTCACGTCTCCCATCACAGACGAACCCACTCAGTTGTGATGAACTTGCCTGTGTATCTGTCTACCCCCTCTTGCCCTAGCTTAGTCATCTCTCTTTTGGTGGCGTCTGACACGTAGACAGCTCTGGAGTCATTCATTCAGCAGAAACTGCCAGACACTGTACCTAGAAACATGACAGGGAGCCAGGTGACACCACAGGGGTGCTGGTCAATGCTGGGAGCGTGAGACTGCTGCCGGGGAGTGGAGAGGCCTGTACATGGCACAATCAAAGACCCAAAGAGAAGGAGTGGATCCAGGTGGATATGGGCTAGGGTAGCCAGGCAATAAGAACAGTGAGTCCAAAGGCTGATAATGGATAGGCATGGCATTATGGGGCCAAGGGCCACATAAGATCTATGCCTGTGGGAACAGAGTCCCCATCTCAGGGCATGTCACTGGAAAGGCACGTGTGTGGGGACAGAAAGCACGATATCAGAGAACTTGGCGGTTTAGTGTTTGCTGATCTCATGAATGCTGTCCCATTGTGTGCATAGAGGTTTGGGGGCTCATTCTGCTGCAATCTGGGGATTCCATGCTAGCACAAGCTAATTCCTCCTCCCAGGAGCCTCTGTGGGGGCTCTAAGGGCATCAGCCGCCCAGGCCTCACAGCACCTGTTGGGACAGGAAACGGAAGTGTGGGGGCACTAATCAGGTGGGGTCATGCAGCCAATGCAGGACCAGCAGGCTTGGAGCCTAGGCCTCCAGTCCCAGGCATCTACAAGCTCTTTTGCTGTTTTACTTTTCTGGAGATATGATTCAAATGCCAGCAGGATCAGCCTGCTGAAGTGCACAAGGCAGCAGCATCCTGCACACTCAGTCACAACCTTTACTGCTGCCTAGTTTCAGAACGCCTTGGTATACCAAAAGGAGGCCCACGTCAGCAATTCCTGAACATGCCTCTACCCGGTCCTCATGTGGCCACTCATCTGCTTCCTGTGTCCAAGGCTGTATGTGTCCTGCAGGAGTCCTGACACTGTGTGACCTTTATGCCTGGCTTATTTCTCTAGATGGGTACACTTAAGGCTCACGTTTTTGCTACCTGTGACCCAATGGGTTTCATTAGGCCTCCTCATCCCCTCCACCCAGAGTCGCCCCAGCTCCCACCGGGGCCATTTCCAGAGCCCCTTTATGCTTGCCTCTAGAGACAGGCGTCCCTTCATGAGCAACATATGCAACCAGTGTGTGTAGTGAGAAGTACCAATAAAATGCAGAGCAGGGTTCAGTCCTGGTGTTTCTGGCCAGAGAGGCCCCACCCACGGCCTGTGGATGGACATGTTGTTCTCAGGGGCTTGTCACCACTCATTTTCCTGGAGAAATGTGAGTTCTATCCACCCAGAGTACTCTGGGCTCTTGTCTTGGGTCTTTGGGGGGTCCTGGCATTGGCTGAGGACACTCCCTGAGTTCCCTGCTGAGTTGATTGGTAGTGGCACCCACTATCCTGTGATCTGTGGCAGAGCTGGGCATGGTTTGTCCCACTTATCCCAAAGAAAGGTCACAGGCACCTGTCAGATGCCGCTTGTAATGGAGAGACAGGGCCCTCCCGTGTCCTCTGTGAACAGATGCTGGGGCTGGGCTACTCCAAAGTCTGGTGGATGCCAGAGCTCTACTCTGCCTCCATGGAGATCATAAACAGAGTGAGGGAGATGCAGGCGTGCACATCTGCCTGCCATGACCTGCCCTGGCAAAGGCTGCTTGGTCCGTTAACCTTCCTTTAAAGCATTTGTAGCATGAGACAGTGGGCAGGAGAAAGGCTTCTGCTGAGCCTGTGGGTACGCATGGGAAATGCCAGCCTGTGATAGTCAGAACAGCCCCCTGTTCCCTTGGCCTTAGTGTACCACCGCTGCCTTCAATGTGTACACATGAGTGGGCATGGGACCGAGAACAGCCCTCAGATCCCAGAAAGGGGAGTTTGTGTCACAGACAGACCCTCAGGAGGCCATCTGTCCTCAGTGACAGCCTGAGGTACTAACATGTTTGTACTCAGTCGCTGGCCTTTCCTGTTCCTAATGTAGGAGGCGCAGCAGGGAGGGGTGGCTTCCATCCTACAAAGGCATAGTGGTGGCCAAGGGTGGACACCAAGAAGAAGAGTGAGGATTCCCACAGTACATAAGCAACTTAAGGTGATTTTGACTCACAGTTCCAGGAACAGTCACCTGTGAGTGATGTCACACACCACAGGGGTATATGGCCACTCAAGAGGTGTCAGTGAGATAGTATAGGACCATTTTGAGGACAAGGGGCATCCCTGCTTTTGTTGGTATTGGTGAGGAAGGACAGTTTTTGCGGCTCCAGGACCCTACTGTTCTCCCCACCAGTCACTTCATGGTTCCTCACTCCCTACGAATGCTGTGTCCTCACTTGCTCATGGGATGGCCCACAAAGACCAGGGAGAAAAATAGGCTCAGTGCTGCTGTTGTCATGACCATTTGTCACATCCCATAAAAATCCCCAGGCACCAGCACTCCTGAACCCCAGATTCCACATTCATGGCCTTAGTCTATCAAGAGTGAAGAATGTTCTTTTAACTAGGCTCAGGGGTGCACACCTGTAATCCTCGCACTCAGGAGGCTGAGGCAGGGGGACTGTTGCCTGTTGGAGGACAGCTTGGAGTATAAAAAGAAACCATGTTTCAAAAGAAAAAAAAAAAAAACCAAAAGAGAACTAAGGAGACACTCCATTGGTAAAATGGTTTCCTTGAAAGCAGGGGAGTCTTTGTTCAAGTCCCAGCGACCACGGAAAACACCACGCATGTCAACCTTCCTCTAATCCCAGCATGGGGGTGTGGTTAGAGACAGGAGAATCCCTGGGCTCTCTGGCCTGCTAGTGTACTTGAATCTGTGCTCTCCAGGCCTGTGAGAAGCCTTGTCTCAAAAGATAAACACAGGGTGTTGCTAGGGGCGGGGCTGGAGATGGAGAGATGGTCCAGCAGTTTAAGAACACTTGCTGCTCCTTCAGAGAAGCAGAGTTCAATTGCCAGCACCCACATCAGACAGCTCACAACTACATGTCATTTCAGCTGTGCGGGATCCAACACAGGCACCCACATATGTGTGGATAGCACACACACACACACACACACACACACACACACACACACACCCCATAAAAATAATAAGGTAGAAGGCTCCTGAGGAATAACACCATCTGGTCTACACACACACACACACACACACACACACACATCACATGCACTCATGCCCACATGTGTCTTCGTACCCACACAAACACGATTATAAATACACACAGAAAAATTGTCACAGAGCCATGTCTACATTAATACATACACATGGCCCTCTCTTGTTGTTCCCAGGCAGAGTGGCACACAGTGATCGCCTGTCATTTTCAGTGTGTTAGGCATTTGGAGTCATCTAGATGTGATTTGATTCATAGACAAGGAATGCGGGGTCTGTGCCAATACTACGCCATCTGCATATTTCAGAGTTCTGGGTCCTTGCAGACATGGGGACGACTCTATATGTGAATTATCTTGCTCTTGTGTCTTCTTAAAACAGTGACCTCTGTAGCATTCTGGGAGGCAGAGGCAGGCGGATCAGACCAGGCTGGCCTCGAACTCAGGCCTGGGCTACAAAGCAAGTCCAGGGCAGTCAAGGCTACACAGAGAAACCCTGCCTCAAAAAGCAAAAACAGCAACAACAGAAACCCAGTAACTTCTGGTGGGGTGAAGCACGTGTAGACAATGCCATAGTTGTTCCAAAATGAGCCTCATGGGACAGTGGGCTCTGTGAATCCTGTGTGACACAGGCCAGTTGCCCCAAGAGCTGTGTCTCTGGATGATGCAGGCTGGAAAGCCCTGAATCTGTATGGATGGCCGCCCTGATCTCCCAGGTGACTCGGCGAGTCTCGCTGCCATACTCAGCATTTAGGAGTCCCCCAAGTATCTCCAGGTGACTCACGGGAGCATGACACACAACTACTGCAGATATGTTAACTGTTGCTGGCTCGGGGTGTTAGTGGCATTTATGATGATCACAGGGAAACATTTACTCACGCAGCAGAGGAAATCACTCCAGCTAGTACTCACCGCCTGGCTTATCTTTGCCTGTTACAGCTGCCTAATCATGGAAATATGCACATGGAGACACATCCACACTAATAAGTTTCAGAGCGAGCGCCACTGAACTAAGCGAGATGCGGAATTGCTGTATACCTGAGGCAAGGCTTCATGTAACCTAGGTTAACCTTGAACTTGCTAGGTAGCCAGAGCTGGTCTTGAACTCTTGCCTCTGCTTTTGCAGTGCTGGGATGACAGATGTGAGCCATCAACGTGGCTCTTAGCCTTCCCCATCTATGAAAGATGGCATATAGCCGTATAGTAGTTGCCATACTCCTGTACTGAAGTGTGTGTGTGTGTGTGTGTGTGTGTGTAGGTGTGTGTCTGTGTATGCACATGCATATGGAAACCAAGGTTTTTTTTATTAATTTATTCATATTACATCTCGATTGTTAGCCCTTCCCCTGTTTCCTCCCATTCTTCCCTCCCTCCCATTTCTCCCCTTCTCCCCTCCCCTATGTCCGTGACCGAGGGAGACCTCTTCCCCCTATATATGCTCTCAGAATATCAAGTCTCTTCTTGGTAACTAGCTATCCTTCCTCTGAGTGCCACCAGGTCTCCCCATCCAGGGGACATGGTCAGAAAAGGTGCACCAGAGTTCGTGTGAGAGTCAGATCTCACTCTCCACTCAACGGTGGAGAGTATCATGTTCGTCGGCTAGGTCTTGGTAGGGGTTCGAAGCTTACTGCCTATATTCTCCTTGGCTGGTGCTTTAGTTTGAGGAGGACCCCAGGATCCAGATCTGCCTGTCATAAAGTTCTTCTTATAGGTTTCCAGGACCCTGTGGGTCCTACTATTTCCTCTTTCTTCCATGCTACTCTTGCCTAAAGTCTCAATCGGATATCCTCTCCTCTGACCCACTTTCTTGGTAAGTAAAGATTTTCATGGTACATATCCCTTGGACTAGTGTTTTGATATAAGTGAGTATATACCGTTTGTCTCTTTATGCTTCTGGGTGAACTCACTCATTATGATAATTTCTAGATCAATCCATTTGTCCACAAATTTTGGGAATTCCTCATTTTTAATAGCTGAGTAGTATTCCATCGTGTAAATATACCACAGTTTCTTAGTCCATTCTTCTACTGAGGGACACTTAGGCTGTTTCCATGTTCTGGCTATTATGTATAGAACAGCTATGAACATGGTTGAGCATATGTCTCTGTTGTGTGGTAGGGCATTTTCTGGGTATATTCCAAAGAGTGGGATAGCTGGGTCTTGAGGAAGCCCTATTCCCATTTTTCTGAGAAAGCACCAGATAGCTTTCCAAAGTGGTTGTACTAGTTTGCATTCCCACCAGCAATGAAGGAGTGTTCCTCTCTCTCCACATCCTCGCCAACATGTGGTGTCATTTGAGTTTTTGATCTTAGCCATTCTGATGCGTGTAAGATGGAATCTTAGTGTCATTTTGATTTGCATTTCTCTGATGACTAACGAGGATGAGCATTTCTTTAAGTGTTTCTCAGCCATTTGATATTCCTCTGTTGAGAATTCTCTGTTAAGTTCCAAGCCCCATTTTGCAACTGGGTTGTTTGGTTTTGTGGTGTTTAATTTCTTGAGTTCTTTATATATTTTGGATATTAAACCTTTGTCAGATGAAGGGTTGGTGAAGATCTTTTCCCATTCTGTAGGCTGTTGCTTTGTTCTCTTGACAGTGTCTCCTGCCTTACAGAAGCTTCTCAGCCTCATGAGGTCCCATTTATTAATTGTCGACATTAAGGCCTGGGCTGTTGGTGTACTGTTCAGGAAGTTGTTTCCTGTGCCTATGTGTCCCAGGCTCTTCCCCACTTTTTCCTCTAACTGAATTAATGTCTCTGGTTTTAAGTTGAGGTCTTTAATCCACTTGGACTTGAGTTTTGTGCATGGTGACAAATAAGGGTCTAATTGCATTTGTCTACATGTAGACATCCAGTTAGACCAGCACCATTTGTTGAAGATGCTATCCTTTTTCCATTGAATAGATTTGGCTTCTTTGTCAAAAATCAAGTGAGCAAATGTGTGTGGATTCATCTCTGGGTCTTCGATTCGAGCATGTGGAAACCAAGTTTATACTCATGCACTCTTCTGGTGCTGTCCACGTTTCCTTTTTTTTTTTTTTTTTTTTTTTTTTTAACTGTCTCTCACTAGTATGAAACTCTCCAAGTAGTCTGGGTTGTTTGTCCAGCAAGCACTAAGAATCCTGTCTCCACCTACCCAGCATGAGCCACCATACCTGGCCTTTTTATCTGGGCTCTGTTCTAGAGGTCAAGCTCCTGGCCTATGCTTGTGTGGCAAGGGCTTTGCTGACTGAGCCTCTTGCTGGCCCTGCAGGGAAATCCTGATGTGAGTTTGCCTTCTCATCTCAGAGACTTGGGAGATTCTCTCTTACCTCATCATCTCTTCTGTCCTCCCTGCTTCATGATGTGGATGCAGGCTTGCCACTCACCTCTGTGGTACTCATCTTTGCTGTTCAACCTGTTTCTGACCAGAAGGAAGCCTCCATTCCTAATGTGGGCAGATAGTAGCCCTGACTCCCGAGTCAGCATGAGTTCTGCTGCCCATAAGTTGTTGATGGACACAAAGTGGCCTAGCTGCTGTTGTCCCCTAGGCTAAGATGTCCCAAGTATCCGGGTACCAGGTCTGGTGTCATTCCCTGCTGGGTAGTTGGAAGCCACAGCATACACACTGGCAGCTAGCTGTTTGCATGAAATAGTTAGCAGGTCACAAGAAATAGAATGTGAGGTGAGCTACCAGGCTGCCAGGTGGCAAGAGTGAGGTGATGCTAGGGAGCATCTTCACCATGGAAATAGACCCATAGAACTAGGGGTGCAGATGAGGAACAGGGGGACCCAGAAGATCTGTTTTCGTTGCTGGACAAGCTGAAGCCTTGTCTAGGCTGGCAGAAGTGTGAGGACAGGCCCCCAGGGCTGGGAGTGGTGGTGAGGAGGAAAATGTGAGTCTAGAACTTGGCTCCAAAGAAGTTCTGAATCCCAACCTCTCATCCCTGCTGGGGCATGTGTGTGTTCATGTATGTGTGTACAGGTTCATGTGGGTGTGAGGCACATATCTTTGCATTTGTAAGAGTGTGTGTGCATTTCCTGAGTGTATGTACATGGGTGTGTATATACATGTCTCTGAGTGTATATATCCCAGCGTTTGCAAGAGTATATCTATTTATGCACTTAGAGAGAGAGAGAGAGAGAGAGAGAGAGAGAGAGAGAGAGAGAGAGGGAACACCTATTCACCTATTCACACACTCATTGGCACATATTGTTCTGTCTGTGTCTGAGTGATTAGAGACACCGATCACTCTTACTTTCTGCATCCACCCTCCTCAGGAGCTGGCTTACCTATATCATGGGCATGATGGATGGGTGGAGTTCAGCTGTCCTGTTCCCAGCATGCTTGTACCTTGCCCAGCTAAGCAAACCTGTTGTGCCTTTCACACACCCTAGCTGGTTGTCCTCCTGAACTCTGAGAAATAGCCTTTTCCTCATCCCTGCTTTGTTACTGATGGAGGAGTCCTGGGGACCAACAATACCAGTCGTCACTCTCAGGTGCTACCAGCAGCCAACCTCAGAGCAGGGACTCAAATATAGGTGACCATGGCCACAGGACATCGGGCTAGATCTTTGCTGTCCCTAGAGGTGTTTGAGTGTGGGAGAAAGACAGACAGACACCCACCCACCCTGGGACACTTCCACCTCTGTGATAAATAGCCTGCACCAGTTAGTTTTTGTCAATATGCCACAACCTAAAAATCACTTGAGAGGGGAGCCTCAGTTGAGGAACTGTGTAGATCAGGCTGGTTGGTGGGCATTTTCTCTGGGAGGTCATCTTGACTAATTAACCTAGCCCCCTGTGGGTATCACCACTCCCTAGGGAATGGGTCCTGAACTGTATACAAATGAAGGAATCTAGCTGCATACAGGCAAAGCTAAACCTATTTCTCTCTGCTTTTGTCTATGGATGTGATGTGATCACTTGCTTGAGTTCCCACCTTGACTTTCCTCAGTGATGGTCTGTGACCTGGAAATTTAAACCAAACAGACACTTTTGTCAGAGTGTTTTGTCACGGCAATAAAGGAAACTAGAACACAGTCCTACACTAGCAGTGACAGTAGCACTTTGCCCAGTGCACTATAGTTTATAAAGCCTATTGGGGCTCTGGGTGGGTGTTTACAGGGGTCTCCAAGGCTGCAACAGAGTCCTGTGTGCTATGGCTCCTGCCACGTGGAGCTGGCACTAATACTCTTGATTTGCATGTAGCACTTACCTGTGCATCATCACTAGTAGATGGGGAAACTGAGGCACTTACCCACCGACATAAGACAGGGGTTGGCAGCAGTCTGTCATCTTTGGCACTCCCCAGTCACTACTCCTCGCCTCCTAACCAGCCTCACTCAGGACTCCGCTGTCCACCCCCCACCCCCAAGCCCCTCACCTTTCTGATAAGAAAGGGCATCTCCAAGGACACAAGCTTTAAGATGTATGCTCCAAAGACTTCGAGGATCACATGTGCCCGCTGTGCGGGGCGGGCCTGGAGAGGGAAGGCAGAGCTTCCGTGGAAACCCTGGCTATTTTTACCCTTGTCTCTCCGGCTTCTGCCTCCCACTGGAATCTCGGTGAGCTGTGGCGGCAGCAGCCCCCTGGGTCCCTTGCGTGCCAGGCACAAGCTATTTTTATGACCCTTCAGTTTGCCCACAGATCATGTCAGACCACAGGGGACAAGGTGAGAAAGAAAGGGGTCCAAAGAGGCAAAATGTCTGTGGGAGGGGGGCCTGCACCCACTATTAAACTGCAAGGGACAGGATTAAGGGACAGCTCAAGATAGGCCAGGCCTCCCAGAGTAGGAGGGAACCCACTGCCTTTTAAAGCCACAACTATGCCTGGTGTCCCCACCCCCAGCAGACTAGGAGACGGGGATTCTAGTCCTGAGTCCAGCCTTAACTGGCTGGGTGACTTTGGGTGGCTCACCTAACTCCTCTGGGCCCAGTTTTCTCATCTTTGCCCTTTATAGAGCAGCTAATCCTGCACTCTGGATAAACAAGAAGCAAATTCTGTCACTAACTCCACAAAGTCCCCACAAGCCATCCAAGTGTGGTGAGTGCGGGGAGTAGGCCGTAAGACAAGGCAATGAAGACACAGATTATGTCAAAGTTAGCCTTTCCCCAGTGCCTATAGCACTTACCCATCTAGTACCCCATCTTAGGGGTAATTTGATTTTTATGCCCATGAAACAAATTGAGACAGTTGGAGGTGCGCCCCAAGGTCACACAGCTGGAGACTGGGACATGACCTTCCCCACCCACTCAGCCTCTCCAGAGGTAGAAGGACATTTGATGAACATTCCTCTCTCACCCTTTCCTAACTTACCTGCAGCCCAGAAAGGAGAGGGCTCTCGTCTAAGGCCGCACGCCAAGCTGCTCTTTTACAGAGGGAAGCCAGGTGTGGTGGCACATACATGTCATCACAGCCCTCAAGAGGATTCTGAGCATGGGCCAGCCCGGCCTAGATCTTCTGCCTCCCAAAACAAGAATAATAAGATGTTTTAATTAATTAAACCAAGAGAAAAACTGATAGATGGCAAACAGAAGATTCCCTGCCCTCTTTAGGTGACTTCAATCCCTAAGATGAAGAGAGAAGGAAAGCACACTGTGGGAAGGTACTCAGAAGGTGGCCCACTCACCCCGCCCCCTACACACACACACACACACACACACACACACACACACACACACACACACACACACACACACACACATACACACATACATACACACCCCTGAGTCCCAGACCCCAGCTCTGCCTCTGAGCTTCAACCTGGTGTTCACCCACCAGCATCCTTCAGGGTAAAGTCAGAGCATGTCTGACTGACAGTGCCCCAGATCTGCCTCCCATGAACTACCGGAAGTTCCAAGCACCTGGAAGAGTGCTGTCCCCTGAAACCCAAGGCCTCCTCCTCTTTGGCATCAGCTCCATGAGGTGGTGCGGCTACCTTGATGTCCAGTGCACAGATAGCAGGAGAACTGCCCAGGCAGAGAAAATGCCGTGTTCCAAAACGAGAAAGCAATTACTTAGGACAAGGACGGTCACTGCCTATAAGTGACACCTCTGGCCCCTGCTAATAGTGGTTGAATCATTTTCCTCTCCCTGCTAATGGTGTGCGTAATTGCACTGGTTTTTCAGGCGTCCTTCACCCGTACTTATTTAGACTAGTGACTGATGCGTTGCCATGGAAACCGGCACTAGGAGAAAAAAAAAAGTCCCCGGTACAGTGAGGAAGTGGAAGGATGCAGCTCCAGTCTGCAGCTACAACTTGTGTCAAAGAACCGAATTTTCAGCCGATCCTGATTTTCCATCTTCAAAAGTCAAATCCGTGAACCTCCTCGTGGATTAAACTCTGGGGGTCTTAGTCCCGTAATTTATCCTTTTTCTTTTTCTTTTTTTTCTTTTTTTTTTTTTTTTTTCTCTCTCTTTTCCTTAAAATCTGACCATAGAAGACTGCAAGTTTTTTTTTTTTTTTTTTAACTCCTTGTTGGATTAACAGAGAATAGTAAGTGAGGCCAGCCCCGAGGACTCAGTCTCCACATGGACCCAGAGGAGGAAGAGGCGAGGGACCGGTCTGAGTGAGATGGTCATACCCAGGTTAGGAGCGATGGCTGAGAACTCCCGGTTCAAGAAGAGAGTTCATTTTGGAGGTATGATGCCACCTCCCCAGAGTGCTTGGGCTTGGCCGATGTGAGTGTCTTTGTTCTCTGCTGGGGCAGCGGGGGGCACTAGTCCCGGAACTCTGGCATTCCTGGTGCTCGGTGAGATGGTGGCATATGCGGTGCAGGGCAGCAGGCTGGTCAGTCTACACTTTGTGTGTCTTAGGATGTGGTGCTTAGGGTGCCTGGGTTCCGCGCGGGGCTAATGTTTCCGTCATGGCCCTCTCCCACTTCGGATTTAGAGAACAAAGGCAGCTGACAGATCACCCCAGGGTGCAGGCGGCTCTGTGGCCAAGAATTCCAAGGTCCTGCTTGTATTCTCGAGTGTGTCTCTCTCTGAGCACCGGTGGGTTTCTGAGTCCAACTTGAACATCTGTTCCTAGTGAAATGCTGTGTCAAGGGGCTTGGCTGAGTCATGAGGTGTGGACTGAAGGTACCAGCGGCTTAGGATCCCCCGAAGAGTGCATGGGAAGTCCCCCCAAGCGGAGACAGGGATGTGTGCGCCCCTCAGTGCAGGCTGCCCTTCTTCAGAGAAAGCATGGCCAGTTCGGCATCTGTTATTGTTCTTTAATCAAATACATTCCCTGCCCTTCTGGTGGCGTGGCAGTAGAAGAGAAAAAAAAAAAACAGATAAATAAAAGAAACAGAAGCTAAGAGCCACTGCTGCCTTGCCAGGGTTCAAGCCAGCTCAGGGACTTAGTCAAATGGGCATCTCACCCCACCCCTAGATGTCACTTTGAGGTGTGAAAAGATCAATGTGACGATTCTAACACCCTAGCCCCAGTGTTCACTGCATGGCAGCCCTGGGTTCTGAGTATCACCTGTGGAGTTTGTGCCTCTGGGCAGGGGCTGCAGGATTGGTGGCTGACAGAGAATGAGAGCTCAGGGGTCAGACCTCTGCCCGTTAAGGTCATGGCCAGGTGGAGCCTATGCTTTCTGTTTCTTTTTGGACTGCCTAGCCCCCCCTAGAGCCACCCTGACAAGGGATGTTCTCTGACACCTGGTGGTCCCCAGCTCTGGTTAGCCAAGGTGCAGATGCTGAAGCTCCACTCTGCAGAGTCCTGGCTCCCTTCCACAGGAGGCAGCCGCTTCCTCCTGTTCAACAGGTCTCTCCTCGCTGCCCTAGTTCCCAAGACTCAGCTGCCGGTGTCCTTAAAAAAAGATTAAAAAGCTAAAAGGATCCTCCCGCCTCCAGTCCGGATCCCAAATTTAAATCCAGGCTATACTCCTCCAACCTGTGAGGCTTGGACTTCGCCTCCCTGAGCCTTGTCTAGGAGTGACTGAGTTTGCCTTCTGGAGGGGGTCAGGGAGGGCTTGTTCACCAGGCTGCGCCACTAAGTGCACTGCCAACTAGTGTCTTTTTTTTTTTTTTTTTTTTTTTGAGAAATTCTGATTCCCTGGGGCCAGAGGCCAGTTGTGAAGTAGAAGCCAAGACCAGATGTTACAATAGCAGGCATCGGATAGAGGCTGCATGCTCGAGCACACAAGATGGGGCCCAGGCCACATGACTTGGCATGGCAGAGCATAGAAGACTCTGCTGCCTTGCAGGCAACAGCTAGGTTGACCCTGGGACAGGAAAGTCTTGTCCCACCTGTTCTTATGGGAGTGCCCCTCCCCTCCTATTGTCGCTCCAGCCCTAGGCTGCTGGAGTCTGAGGCGCGGGTTCCCCTGGCCTCTTCTCTTCACCACATGCTCCTAGAACACTAAAGGCCACTTTGGCAGGGCACTCCCAGCCAAGCTAATCATCTACATGCAAATCAGGCCCAATTCATCCATTTACTGTAATTTCCGTTCAAACTGCCGGTTTGGCTCTGTGGGTCTGGTGTGCAGGCTTGCACGGAGCCTCTTGGGCTGATTTTTCTTTTTTTCTCTCTCAAACATTCTAATTACTACAGAACAGAAACCACATCACTGACAGCCAACAGCTTTATTCATTTGTTCAGCCAATTTGTGAGAGTGGTCACTGGGCAGCATCTCCAGAAACTACTACACTACCACCCCCTGCAGTGCCCCCAGTTCCCCTTGGCCAAAGAGCAGCAAAGAGGGTAGAGGTAGGTTGAGAAAAACCAGATAGTCATCACCGTGAGTACCAGGCACTCAGGCAAGAGGTATCAGCTGAGCTCAGAAGGGTGAAGGGACACAGAGGCATAGAAGCTAAGTGCTCTTCAGTGAGTCCAGCACTTCCAAAATGAAGAAGGTAAGGGCTGTTGTGGATCCTTCCCCCCCCCCCCCCCCCGAGAGCCAAGGATGCCCACCTCTTCCTGCACGCTAGTGAATCTCAAGCAGCACCGTGAGAGCATTACCTAAGGGGAATGGCTCACCACTCAGATTTATTCTTTAAAGATGCTATAAGAGCCTGAGAGTGACCTTGACTCATACAGTCAGGCTGACCTGGGTTCGAATCCCAGGTCTGCCACTCAGGAGACAGGTGACCCAGGAGGCAGTCGAGTCCAGCCCAGCTGCCTCCTGACAGAACAAGTTTAAGACAGCTGTGTGAGTTTAGTAGACTGCCCTAGGGAGCTCTGTCACTCACTCCTCCATTGCAGGTCACTGGATTATTTCTGTGCCTCCGTTTCCTCATTGGAGTTTTACAATGAAAACATGACTGTCCTCTGAGTGTTGTTGGTGGCTTAAAAGGGCAGGGCATGGCCATGAAGGAACCAGGTGCCTGTGACTGAGAGAAATATGAAGTCACTAGATTTCTTGGTCTCCTCAACAGGAGGTCAGGGGTCACAGGTGGGTGGGCATGGAGACCTGGGATGCCACCTGGGACTCTGACTCTGTGTGTCCTGCTTGTGTCAGCATGCCCAAGGTGTTGGTGTGGCTACTGAACCTTCCTCATCCTTCCACTGCAGTCAGGGAAGGGGAGGTACCAAAAAAGCCACTGGGACTTAGTAGTTGTAGTGGGAAGCCCCGCCCATCAGACTGCATCTCATTGGCCAGAGCCTGGGAGAGGAGGGAGCCTGGGTTCTTGCCTTTTAAGCCCGGTGTGAAAGTGGCTGCTGAGTACCACCGCATAGGCTGTGCACAGAAAGAGAGCTATTAGCACAGAGTTGGGGTGGGAGCTCTGATTTTGTTAGGGGGAAGCCATGTAGAGCATCAGTTAAAGCCCGGATGCTAGAACATTTGTGGCTGGCTTGGGTACCCTCAGTGGCTCAGGGGAGGGCAATTGATTCTCAATTCATGCTTGGTCATCCAGCCTGGGGCAGAGGACGAGTTCATGTATCTTACACTAGAACAGTGTGTGTGACACATGGTAACTGATGGCCGGTGATGCCTTGGGGCAGATCCTTTCATAACCTTCTTTTCCACCCCTCCCTCGCCGTCTTCTTTCTGGAACTCCACTTCTAGAAGGCTCAAGTACTCTTTCCGCCATTACTTCAAGGAAAAGCATCAAGGAGCAGAGACAATCAAATGGAAGCAGGGGACACAGAGCAGAGCTCTCTGATAATGACTCTTGGGAGAGTTAACTTGGGGTCCCTTGCAGCCTACCGTTATCAGTCTGAGGGCAGGATCCCCAGGAGCTGAGGATCTACCATTGTCCCACCTCTCGTAGTTTCAACACATCCACGGAGTGATGCCCCCAGCACATGAGCCTAGGGAACCACAGCACATCCCCTCCATGGACGGAGCTGAAAGTCTGCCTCCCTGTGGGCTCTCCAACATGTGAGCAGGCTAAGCATCCAGGAAAGCTACAGATACTAGCCTGAGAGAGGACCCTTCACTGATGCCCCTCCCTCCCTGGCTTGGTACCTGGTGCTCTGTGGCCCCTCTGGTCTGTGCATGAGCCCAGATGTCTTGGGGGTCTTTGAGGGGGCAAGGAACACAGCTGCACCCGATAAACAAAATACCACTTTGTAAAGTGACAGCTACCTGACAGTCCCCTGTGTCGGCATATTCAGCTCATGTTCCATAAGATGGTTTCGGTTGCTAGCAGGTTCCCAGGGGAGCTTAGAAGAAAGCTGCTTTGCTAGGGGGAAGCGCCTCTCTGAGGTGGTGTGTGTCAGTTTGGGAGGGGAAGGCAGCTTGTGTGCTGCCAACCTTTCTCCTCTGGCTCTGGTTTTAGACGCTGGACTTGGCTCTAGCACAGCAGCAGGGTGTTTGATACCCAATGACTTGTCTTGTGAACCTGGTGGCCCCTGCACCCAGGCCTACCTTGAGGGAATCAAAGCACGGGGTTCTATGTACGTATGTGCACGTGTGTGTACATATGTGCACATGTCTGTGCTGGTGCCTCTGCCTGTATGCACTGCCAGGTTGAGGACAGAGCTCAGCCTCAGGTGTGGTCTACCTTGACTTTTCAAAGAAAAAAAATTTTTTTAAGTTTGACTTTTATTATTTGTAGTTATGTGTTTGTCTGTGTGGTATGTATGTGTATTTGTGGTATTATGTGTATAGTGTGTGTGCTGCATGTGTGTATGTGTATATGTGTGGTATGGTATGTGTATGTGACATGTGTGTTTTTATGGTATGTATATGTGGCATGTATATACATATGTCATGGAACATATGTGGACTTCAGAGGCCAACTTTCAGAAGTTGGAAGAAGGGTCTCTTGGAGTATCTTTTGTGCTGCACATGCCAAGCTAGCTGGTTTGTGAGCTTCAGAAAATTCTATCTCCACCTTTCAGCTCACCATAGGGGCACTGGGATTACAAATGGCTTCCATAGCATCTACATCTTCAGGCCAGCCAGAGTAACAGTGTCACCTGCTGAGCCATCTTCCTGACTCCTACCTTGTTTGTTTGTTTGTTTGTTTGTTTGAGACAAGATCTCTCACTGCCTAGAGCTAGCCAGTTAGACTAGACTGGCTGGCCGGAAAGTCCCAGAGTTCTGCCTGTCTCTGCCTCACCACTGAAGGGATTTCAGAGTGCACCACTATGCCTGGCATTTTGTTTGTTTGTTTGTTTTGTTTTGTTTTTCAAGACAAGGTACCTCTGTGTAGCCTTGGCTGTCCTGGACTCACTTTGTGGACCAGGCTGGCCTCGAACTCACAGAGATCCGCCTGCCTCTGCCTCCCGAGTGCTGGGATTAAAGGCGTGCGCCACCACCACCCATCCCCTAGCATTTTTTAATGTGGGTTCTGGGGATCAAACTCACTCAGGTCCTCATGCTTGTACAGCAGGCACTGTGCCGACTGTTCCCCTAGCCTAGAGCATGAGGTTCTTTAGGGATGACACTTCTGTGCTTGCTGCCGGGTTCATAGCCAGATGCTGAGACGCAGAGATGGTCCATGGAAAAAGGAAGGAGCAGACACACCACGGATGCATGTCCAAGCCAGGGCAGAGTGCCATGCGCCGTGCTCCATGGAGCTGGGAATAAACAAAAGCCCATGTTCCAGTTGTCTGTCGGTGTCACATCCCATCATAGAGGCAGCTTTGCCTCCTAGGAAACCACTGAGGTTCAGGGAGGTTAGCGTTAGCCCCAGTGTGTAGATGGAAAACCTCCAGGGCCTGGGTTGTCAGCACAGAGCAAGCACTGTCAGCTGAAGGGGTCATCCCACAAAGGCTGGTGGGCACGGAGCAGAGCAGTCGGTCCAGCAGAGATGCTGGCCTTGCCCCTATTGAATGAGGAAGGGGAGGATCCGGAGCACGGAGCCCAAGACCTGATCTCATTGCAGTAGCACAGGCAAGAGCTGGTTTTCTGTTGTCATTTGGTTGGTTTGGATATTTTGTTCGCTTTGGTTTGGGTTTTTGTGTGAATTTGTGTTTTGCTTTGTGTACCGGTGTGTGCCTGGTACCTGTAGAGGCCCGAAGATGGCATTGGATTCCCCGGAAACTGGAGTTACAGAAGATTTGTGAGCCACCATGTGTGGGCTTGGAATTGAAGCCTAGTCCTTTGCCAGAGCAAAAATTGCTCTTAACTGCCGAGCCATCTCTCTAGCCTCTGCTTTTTGGGCTGGGATCTCAGGCAGCCTGGGCCAGCCTCAGACTCAATATGTAGCTAAGGATGGCAGTGAACCACTGCTCTATCATCAAGTCCTTCCTATCCGAGTGCTGAGTCCCACCGCGCCGAGTCCCACAGCGCCGAGTCCCACAGTTCTGAGTCCCACAGTGCTGAGTCCCACCGCACCGAGTCCCACAACTGATGGAGATTTGAACAAGGCTCTCAGCTGCACTTTTCTGGCAATGCTGCCCTGCAAAGATTGCCTCAGCCTGTGGCAGTGGTAGGCAGAGGAGTGACCTTTGAGCGTAGTCACTTCTTGGTCCCCAGTAGCTGTGGGTTTTCCACTATACATAGCCAAGGGGAATTAATGTCACTGATGGAATCCAGGTTGCTGTCTGTCAAGCCTAAGGTCCTTAATTATATGAGTGGACTTTTGGTGACCTCCCCAACGGTCCTCAAAAAGAGAGAGTAGAGGTCTGAGGCATGGTGATGAGATGTGAGAGAGACTGGACATTCCATAGGCAGCTCTAAAGTTGGGGGGCAGGCTGGACCCAAGGAACACAGTCAGCAAAGGAGGGAGCATCTGCAGAAATGCCTTTGAAAAGGACCACAACCTAACTACATCCTATGGGTCACCCAGGAAGGCTGAGCTGGGTACTGTAGAAGGACAAGTCTGAGTATCCGCAGGCCCCAAATCTGCCATTCATCATTAGGTCAGTGTGGTGCACAGTGCACTTGTGCAGTCTGACTGCCATGGCCTGGTTTGCTTCTGTTCCCCTGCTTAATTGGTTCCTGTGATCCAGAGGTACTCAAAAAGAAATGTCTTAAAACTAATTTAGGCGAGACCTGGGCACAGAGTAGATCCCCGGATCCTGCCTTTGTCATAAGTGTTTCTTTTCCAGTCAGAGAGTCCTATGCCTGCAGACTCTGGGTGCTGAAGTCCTTGGACCTTTGTCCCTCGGGGTGGGTCAGTGTGACCCCCTGCTGGCCAGAGCAGAGAATACACAGGCTGTGACATGAACTTCGGTCTGTCAACTGGGGCACTTCTTGCAGCCTGGGACCCCTCTAGACCTGCTGAGCCCTAGGGAACCCCAGAGCTCTGGCCTGCCCTGGTGGCTCAAGGGGTGTGGCCTGGCGATAGGCCTGGCTGCTTCTCTAACTGGGTTTCTCCACTCTGCAGGGGCCCAGCAATGTCTTTGGTTTTCATCTTTGTCCTCACTTTTGCCCTCAGCCCTTACATTTTGAGCTGGGTAAGTGACATCGGATTTAGAGCCTATAGAGGAGCTGGGCATGCTGTCTTGTGCCTGTACTCTCAGTACATTAGAGGCTGTTTCAGGCCAGCCTGGGCCACATAGTGAGTTACATGACATCCTGGGCTACAGAATAAGACCCTGTCTCCAAATAAATGAATGAATAAAACTTGCAGGGAATGCAGGAGCCTGGGCAAGGAGTTGGCTGCAGAGCACGGGGGAGCCAAGAGCCGAAGGGCCTGGCCATGTTGCCAGCCAGGGACCCTGAGCTCTTGGCGGCAGGTCTGAGCTACCCCAAAACTCACAGGGTAAATGTGCATAGTGGGATTGGCAGCTGAAAGCGTGGGGCCACTAGAAAATAAGTCCTGACATCAAAGCAAAGAAGTTCTGACATCACAGCCTATGTGAGTGGGTCTCCATCCTTCATGCGGACGCCGCCCATT